>NC_028356.1:1445086-1508513 GCF_000741045.1 Vigna radiata var. radiata | reverse complement strand
TATATATATATATATATATATATATATATATAATATAAATTATTTACATTGTCACAAAAATTAGGTGATGTGGATGCATTAATTAAAGGAACTTAACAATACATATCAAACTAGTATTTCTATACACATTAGAAAAATATAGCAAAAAAAAAATTACATGAGATTATCTATACAATAGTTAGACAAGTATAATTAAAAATATTAGATAAATCATTTTATAAGTTGATTAAATAAGTATAAAAAGAATATTAGAAAATTATCTGATTACATTGATTAGATGAGGAAAATAAAAATCGTTAAATATGTTTTTCAATGTATTGATTAAAGGAGTTTAGCAATACATATTAGATTAGTCATCTATATATTAACTAAACGACTCTAACAATATGCATTAGACTAGTCTTTCCACACAAACTAAAATAGTTTATTAATGCATATTAGACAAGTTTATTCATTCGTGTGAATTTTGCAAAACGCATTAGATGAGTCCATTCATACATTGATTAGATGGGTATAACCAAAAAACATTATACACACATTAAACGAGTTTTTCCATATACTAATTGAATGAGTATAACAAAAAATATTATATAAGTCATTACATACATTGATTAAATGAGATTAAGAATACACATTAGACGAGTATGTGCATACATTGATCAAATGAGTATGTAACACATATTAAACAAGTTTGTTCATATACTAATTAAACCAATATAACAATATATGTTAGAGAATTTTTTTCATACACATTTTAGATTAATCTAGTAATAAATATTATACGCTTTTCTTCATTTTATGATTAGACGAGTCTTGCAATATACATTACACAAGTTTATTAATGTATTAATTAGACACACACATTAGATGATATATTAATTAAATAAGTCTAACAAAACATATTTAATGAGTTTATCGATACATTGATTAGACAAATCTAACACTACACATTCATATATTGATTTATATTTTAAACGAGTCAAATCTATATATTTTTACATATCATTTATACTTTTAGAGAATCTACTATATTTTTACATATGTTTTATACTTTGTTAAAAAATATATTATTTATATATAAATATATTAACTTTTTAAATCTATAAATTATTTTTAAGATTGATTATATTCATGATTTAACTATAAACTTAAAAATTATTTATTATATTTTTTTCAATCTCTAAATCTCTTTTAATATCACAAAAACAAACATCAACCCATGAGTATACACGAGTTTAAAACTTTGTTATTAAAAGCGGTACGGATAAAAAGTAATTTTTTTTATAAAATCTAAATATTTTTATTAATATTTTATCGAATTATATATATATATATATATATATATAAAAGATGAAAAAAAATATTTTTTCTTTTATAGTAAATTTTTTGTTTAATATACGCTTATTTAAACTTGATGACTATTTATTTATTTATTTATTACATCTAAAAAATATAAAATTTCTATTTAATATAAAATGATATTACTATCATAGTAAAACAAAAAATTATTCTTATTAACCACAACAACTGTGATATTGTCTGATTTTAATAAAAAAAAATTCCATATTTTTTAATTTGTGAAAATAATAAACCAGATAATGAAAAACTTTCATATTATCCACTTAATAAAAAATTTAAATAACAAAAAAAATTAAAAATAAATATATAAAAAACTCAAAACTTGCCTCATAATAATCTTATTTTAAGAGTTAATGAATGATGTGACTTTGTTTGTGATTGTTGTATAAATAGGTGATCGAAAAGGCATGATTCCACAATAAAAAAAAGTGTGAGGAAATAAGTTAATAAGGGATTTGAAAATGGGAAAGAGAGAGTTTGCATTAATGGTGATGTTTGCTGGAATATTAGTGCTGGGGAACCTGCAAGAGGCTTCGGCACAATGTGGAGGTAACTTCAGTGCTGTTTTCGCTCCATGTAGCAGTTCTACAGAGAGGATGGCCCAACGGAGCCATCTCCGGAATGCTGCGAGGAACTGAAAAGACAGAATATAGATCAGCAGTGCGCCTGCGATTACATTGCTTCCAGGCCTCCTGGCATTGGCCCTAGGAATGGAATCGACCTCAACAGAACTGTCTCTGTCTCCAGAGATTGTGGAATTTATGTTCCTGCTGGACTGCGCTGTGGAGGTAATATAAATTTATCGATTTTAAAACTTTCGTCTATATCGATTAGTGATAAGAGTAATTTAATGTATATAAATAGATGGAAATAAATTGATTTTATATGATTGAATTAGATTTAAAACTCATTTTTAACAAGTTTTTGTGTGTTGTATTATGTTAAATTAGATTTAAAATTCATTTTTAACTAATTTTTTTTAATTACTAATTAATTTTTTAATTTATGTGATTTTCAGATTTCATCATTCCTCCTAGTCCTGCACCTTATCCTGCTCCTCCTCCCGAGGAGGGAAATTGAAGTCAGCTTGAAGACTATTAATATAAACTAAATAAGTCAGCCAAATATGGTCAGCACTCGATGCGTCAATATGCATGCGACCTCTCGTGCAATGCATATTTCTTTTCCATGGTTTATAATTACGAAGTGGTTAATGTAGACACTGAGATCAATGTCAATAGAGACAGTGTCAATCTATCTATATATATATCTTCTCTTAATAATACTTCATATATTATACTTTAGAAAATTATTTAACGAAGACTAATGAGAATTTTATATATATGAAAAAAATTTATTTCTCATATAGATTTTATTTAATAGCTTTACATAACATGGTTTTTTATCATAGGTGTATATGTTTTATCAAAGTTATCGTGATATTTCATTCTCAGTTTAGTGGTAGAAATCTTCATCAGTTTTCATTAGTTCAAATTTTTGTCCATATTACTTATAATGATAGAACTTAACATTTAAAAAAATATCCTAACTTCTCATTATATATTATTAATTTTATTGATTTAGTAGTACGTTTTTTTATTATACAACGTATCTCTTGGCTTAATAATACTAATCTAGTCATTAGTAACTATCACAAAAGTATAAATACAAGTAGTCTTTAATTTTTAAGAGAAAATCTCAAAAGGTTTCGCATTTCTTCCATGGCTATTTCTCAATTCTCATTAATTAATGTGAAACAAAACTATTTTTTTTTTGTTAAAGAGCTAGGATTTCTATTATATTTTCTTTCCTCTTTTCCTTAAAGAGAACTATATTCTTCTATTCACAAAGATGAAAGAAAAAAAAAATTCTTCTTTCATAAAGAAACATTTTATACAGTGACACTCTTTTTATGAAAAAAAAAATTGTAACTCTCCCTAACAATTTTTTACTTTTCATAAAAAGCATCAATTCACGAAGAAATTTACCACACTTATTCTAAGTCCTGAAATACTTTTTCTGCTCAACTTAAAGTTACTGTTGCTGACAATTTTTGGTGTTTCAAAAGTAATCATCCTACTATAAAAATTATAAACAATAAGAATATACTACATTATTATAAAATAATTTTGATTTACCTATACATTATTGGTGAATTTTAAAATTTTTATTTCGCAACGAAAATATATAATAATAATGGATTCACTAGTGAAAAACACTTAATAATGACTTTTGCGTCGGTCGTATAGTAATAGAAAAAGTGATGATAATATTATAATTAAGTGTAACGTTATAATGACGGTTTTAATCATTTATAATTGCAAAATTGAAAAACAATGACGATTAAGGAAGGAACCAAAGTATATTCTTTATTAAAAGTAGGACTTTTTTAAATTATTTATAATAAATTTCAATCAAAGTACATTTTAATTAAATTATATCATGTTTAATCATTTTTTTTACCTTCTAACTAAGTAAAGAGTTAACTAATTTGACTAATTATAATTAAAGTTTTTACTATTAATCAAATTGCATTTTCAATTAGTAGCGAAAACATATTTAATTATATGAAAGTTTCTAAATTAAGTTCTTAACTTTAATTATAGTTTTCAATCAAAATTAAAATTCTTTAGACTCAAATGATCAACATGCATTTGGATTAAAATATCTCGATAATTAATTATGATGTAAAAACTTTTACCTTTTCCATGATTGATAAAAGACATATATTAAAGATAACCAAAACAAATCAAAAGAGTAAAAATATTATTTTAATATAATCTCATTATTCATAATGAAAAAAAGTAGAACCAACCCTTAAAGCTTAATCCTCAATGGATTGAATGAAATACATGATGAATGAAAGTAAAAATAAGAATAGTGTTGAAAGAAGGTGAGAGACATGGTTGACGACAGTTGCACAAAACCATAGTTGCTAATGCCTTTCTTATGTTTTCCCTTGGTTTCTATATATAGAATTTGATTGAACTTGAATTATGACTTTTCTGTTACTGAAATTTAATTTTTATAATGTAATATCTCCTAAATAATTAATAGATTTAATTAGTTTTTAAATTTTTTTGAAAGATTATTAATTGATATATTCAGATATAATTAAATTAATTATTTTGTAAAGTATCTAATAAATTATTAACAACATAATTGTCTAAAATTTCAATTTCGTTCTTCTTATTATACTCATAATGGCAAAAAGAAACCTAAAAGATATAAATATTTTCACTTTGGTTCTTTTTTGTTTGATGTTTGACCTAACGAGAGACTGTCCAATGCTGTGACTGTCAGTTCCCTCTTTCTTCCAAATTTAGGGTTTATGTGTTTGTAAAGAATAGTTAATACTCACAAGTATTTACTATGTGCGGGTTGCGGATAACAGGTATTTTAATACTTTCTTATAAAAGGATCAGATGTGGGTATTACACTATCTATCTCGCGAGTACCCCTTACCTGTAAAAAATAAAAATAAAAATTTAATTTATATTTTATTAGATTAAATTTAATTAAAAATTAAATTTTAATTTATATTTTATTTTATTTATATTAAATTTTATATTTTTCTATAATTTTATTTAAATTTTATTTTAAAAATATATAAAATATATATATTTTTTTTATATATTTTTAATATTTGTGAGTATCTCTGGATATCCACGAGTTTTAAAATATTTACGAATTTATTTGAAACGAATACCCGCATGAATAGTGAATGAAGTTTTCATTTTGCTGGTAAGCATTATCTATATCCAACCTAACCTGTTATCATTCCTATTCATAAATAGAGGAGACTATAGTGGCTGCATAAGGTTTATGTTTATAAGAAAGGTTGAAGATGATTATTTGAGAGCATCTTAAACTTTGTGTGTTAAGATATTTCCATGTGATAACATATGGTTGGACGAATTTTTAAAGTTTGGATTACCACATGGATCTAGTTAAGTTGATTTTAAGAGGTAGGACATATAGAGAGGTGTAAAAGTTAAATTTGTGGCCCATTGCTGAAAAAGAAAGTGTATAAGTAAAAGGTGGGAGTGTAGAACAAATTTTTCCAAAATGTACTGATTTTGGCTTTTTTTGAAGTTTAGAATAATTTATTTTTACATTTTCAATGAATTAAAAATTCACTTCAGCTACATTTCAAAAATTAGATTATCTAAAAATAATTTATATAACTAAAAATAATTTTTTAAAACATTTTAATTCATAAACTTAATAATTTCAATTATCACATGTCCTATTTAAATATCAATCTTTTACTCATAAAAATTGAATAAAAATATTTAAGTTAAAACTTAAAACGAAACATTACACTCATACAAAAATGACTATTTACATGTTTTTTATAAATTAATATTTGATTAAGTAAGACTTAATAATAGGTATTTTATTATTACCTCTTTCAACAATATTTAATTTGATTTCAATCATTAGATCATTTATTTAAAAAAAAAATCAAATAACAAGTTGTAAATATTTTTCTATTGGCTTAATACTTCCATTGGTCCTCTGATTTGTCAACTAATCTCATTTTAATCCTCAAGTTTGCAACAGTCTCAATTTAGTCATAATTTTTGAAAATATGAACACATTGTATCCCATCCGTTAAGTGGTAGCAGACGACGTTAAGTGAAGTCCACGTATTGCAGTGAGAATCGGGTGATGTGGCATAGGGTTCAAAGTGATGCTCTCAAACGGCATCCTATTTTTTTATTATTATTTTTTATCACCCTTGGAATGGGGTTCAAAGTTCTCGGATCATCAAAAACTTTTTCCCTGATTCATCTGTTTCTTTAACCAAACTGAGTCATTAGATCATCTTTTTCTCTAACCCGTATATCTAGCCTCATTTGCAGAAAAAAAAAATACAAACATTAAAACATCTAGATACCCAAGTTGTTGAACATTGAAAACTAAATTCTCAGCTAGCAAAAACAATTTGAATCAATTGGTAGCTTCCACAAGCAAGAGAGAAATTTCAGAGGAAAATTGTCAATCTTTATATTGCATTAAACTTTAAGACCCTTGTTGGTGTTGATGCTAGTATTGAGATTTTTCCTCTTCCAGCTTTTTACAATCTCTTTCTCTCAATTCACAAATCTTCACCAAACCTTCAACGAACCCTTACTCTCTCACATTTTCTCTCTATTTTTGAACCCTTAGTTTCCACAACACTTCATTTAATGGCCAACACTCATCGGCGCCGACGAAGATCCGAGACCAACTGCGCCCCGCGCCCATTCGCGTCGACCATTGCAGTTCCCTCACCGGACTCTGATCTCCAGCCACATCGCTGACCATCCCGCCCGAATCCCCCAAGCTCGCCTCAAGCAGCTCGCCAGAACTTTGGCTGGAAAACGGAGCACGCTAGAAAGCTTGTCCAAGTGGAAGATCCACAGCGGCGATGCTCTCTCTCTTTTCTTTTTTATCTCTCTCTTTACACAACATTTTTGCCAATAACAGTGGAGGTGTGTGCTGCATGGCGGCTCACTGCCTCTTGTTCATCACTCCCTCGACACCATTCTCCAAACTCCATGGATCCTCTTCGTCTTGTCGAAGATTGCACTTCGTCTTCGTCTTTCTTTCGCACTCAGCAAATAAAATTCCCAATTCCATTATCAAATACCTGATTCGCACAATCAGAAAATTAAATCCCTAATCTAAATAATTGGAAGTAAATAATGTCACATCATCATTGTTTTTTTAATTAAAAAACACACAATTTAATTAAAAAAATCCACATCATCAAATAACACACATCATCATATTTTCTCTCCACTACGTGTCCTAAATTTAACGCCGTCTGCTACCACTTAACGGATGGGATACAATGTGTTCATATTTTCAAAAATTGTGACTAAATTGAGACTGTTGCAAACATGAGGACCAAAATAAGATTAGTTGATAAATCAGAGGACCAATGGAGGTATTAAGCCTCTAACGTTTACTCTGATAATGCTTGTTAAAGTTCAAATGTATATTCATTCCTATTTTGTAGTTTTTGTGTAAAACTGAACCCATGCAATACCTCGAAGCAGTTTTCATTAGACATGAAAAATCAAAGGTGTCTTAAGAAAAGAAACAGCATTGATCAAGAATTGCAGTATCTTTTAATACCTCTCCTTTTTTATTTATTTTTTAAAGACATAATAAATTATAGATACATATCAATATCATTTATGTTCTCTTGCAATTGCAATTTTACTCAGTTCATTTTGATATTCTTTTTCTTCATCTATTTATTTGTTATAAATATTTATATAATATTTAATAACGTAATTGAAATTTAAATGGGCAAAAACATTATAGAAATTCAACTTGGGCAGGACATTATTAAACTAGTTAAACATACGCCAACCTTTACCAAGAAAATGTCACCAAAAATTAACATGTCATGTCACTGTATATGGAAGCTTCGTCAAAGTAATTTTCTCGGCAAAGATTAACTACTGCCGTGTACTTGTATGACTCTAAATTCAAATGCCGATATACTAATTAAAATTGAGTTTTCTATGTATAAATGGCCAGTTAATATACACAAAAGTCATGGCAATTTAATTACAAATTATTAAATGAGTTATTTAAAAATATATTAATGATAATTTTTTATTAATTGATAGTGTACAAAAATCACATTATGATACATATAAAAAAAATCCATATAAGTTTAATATAATTTTTCATTACATATTATACTTTATGAAAAAGAACTTTAATGATTATGAGTCTCAAATATTTTTCTCAAAATATAATTAATAATATTATGTACGTGAAACAAAATTTAGTTGAATTTAAATTTATATTGATCACCCATTGTAAATCACCTATCGTATAGTTTTACTTAAAAAAAATATCACATGTGATCACTTTTAATTAAATAAATATAAAAAATATATTCTTTAGCCCTTTTAAGGTTAGATAGAATAGGGAGAGTGTCTATCTACTATTCAACTCACACAAAAATTTCGCTTATTACCTGCTTTATTACTTGTTAGATATTTATTTAGAAATTATTCTTAAGTATTTTAAAATATCTGAATATTTATAATATTTTAAAATACAATCAAATATATATATATATATATATATATATATATATATATAAATTAAATATAAAATAAATTTTAATTTTAATTAAATTTAAGATAATAAATATAAATAATTTTAATATAAATTAAATTAAATTTAATAAACTATAAAATAAATTTTAATTTAAATTTTTTTAGATAATAAATATTTATAAATATGAGTAATATAATATTTACATCCAATCACTTTATAAATAGATATTAAAATATTTACCATCTATAAACAATAAATATTTGTGAATATCAAGTCTATAATATGAGTTTTATTAATACACAGCATATTTTTATCATCTTACTTTCTCTCTTCCTCTCTATTTCCTTAATTGAAGAATTCAGGAAGTGGTAATTTCAAAGTCGGTTAAATATAGTAACTTTACATTAAATATTGGACTAATTTTTCTACTAAAGTACAACCATAGAAGAATGATACATTTCACATCTATAGTTTAATCTCTATTTAAAATAGATACTTAAATGAGTTTTTATTGCTTAAAAATAGTGCACCTATAAGAACATTTTTTTTACTTCTAAATATCCTATACCTATAAATCTCCAAATGAAATTTTGACTTGAACAAAAATAAGTATACAAATAACAAATGTAAATATGTATTGTTTACATCGAATACAATAATATTCAATATTAAAATCACTCTTCATAATAAAACATAATGTGAATATATATGACAACATAATAAAAATGAAATATGGAAAACATTTTATTTCAGTATACAATAATTTTATATTCATTAATTTGTTCTTTATAATCGAAAGTATTTTAATATTTTTATAGAACACAATTTGTAAGCGGTTCTTTTATTGGTCAAAAACACTATTAATTCAACTATTTCACTAAAATAAAATTGTGTATTATCAAAGACATAATTTCTTGATAATTTTAAATTATTGATAATTAAAAATATGTTGGTAAAATTGTAAGATAAATTTTATTATGGAAAGTGAAATCCTTCTACAATTATTATTGATAATCACAAATTTATCAGTAAATATACGTTAAATGGGCATCGATAAAAATTTTAGTTGAATCTTCTTATTTTTCTTTTTCTAACCTCTATTTATGATATCTTCATCACGTCTTCGTCATCATGTCAATCATTGAGTTCTTCATCTTTCTCCTTCTTCTTTCTCTTTATCTTCCACCTCTCCTATAACTTCAACAATCATCATCGTCGTTATACCTTCACGTCACCATTACTCCTTTACATTGTCATCGAGAGATAACTCCACTCTTGCACCTCTATTGCCACCATCGACATTGATCTCCTCTCCTCTTTTTCTTCTTCTTACTTTTATTCATATTTTTTTAATGTATAAAAAATTACTTTATTCTTTACTTACAATTCATCACTCTATCAACGAATTTACCATAAAAATGTGAAAATTCAGACTTAAAAGTTATTGACAGATTTTATCGACAATTTTTTAATTATCAACAAAGACATTTTTAATAATTTAAATTATAAAATTCATTAGTAATTTTGAGTTTATTCCATAATTTATTTTGGTCAATAAAAATTCATCTATAATTATGAAATTCTTTATAATATCTATTTAAGTGAGAGAAAAAAAAATATTTTAAAAAAACTTATAATCAATTATATCTTTAGTCATAATCCACCATGTTTTAACGTCATCAATTACCTTTCAAGAATAATCTCCTCTAAAAAGGATTATCTTCATCTGATTAACTAAAATTTCAAATCAAAGGTTATGTGTATCACATTCTTCAAATTTGATTTGAAATCAAATATTTTTATTATAATTTATGAAATGCTATTATCACATGCCAAAAAGTCAAATTAAAATAATATTTAAGATCTTTTTAGTTAGTTTGATCTTTTTAAGGTGCAATAGAAAATCATGGTAAAATTGTTTTTCTTTTCCATGAATTCGGTATAGTTGATCACAAAACCTTTCCTTTCTTTCTTCCTGTAAATCAATAAATACAAAAACATCGACAACATGTGTTTTTCATTTTTCCATGAACAGGAACAAATATAAAGTCAAATATGTACAACAATACACTTCTACGTCCTAAACAACATCTTCGTCACCAAGTTATAACATGCATGCTAGCATCCTATTTTTAACCAAAAGCTTCTACCAATATATCTATACTATAGTTCTCTTTATTCATTAATTGAACAACCCTAAACTGAAGCGTACTACTTGAGCCAACCCTTGATAGAAAGTCAAATACTGAATTAATCACATTTTAATAACCATAAGGAAAATAATGACAAGTGGTTTAATTTCATTTAAAAAGATGGCATAAACCCTTGTGTTTGTGGTATAAATATGTGATATGAAATCCTCCATTTCATCGACGGTGATGATGGTAACTTCGAAGATGGGAAAGAGAGTTTTTGCAGATGCAAGAATGATGTTGATGATGTGTGGGATTGTGGTGATGATGATGGCGATGGGGCCATTGATTTCAGCACAATTGGAATGTCGTAATGTGTTCGGAGTTTATATGCAATGTGGTAGATACATCGAACGGGAAGGGGCAACGGTTCCACCATCTTCGCAATGCTGCAGTGCACTGGAACGCTCTAATGTCACCTGTATGTGCCCATATTTTGCAGACTATGAGGATACCTACAGCACGGAAAAAGTCATCTATGTCCTCAATTACTGTGAAACGCCACTTGCTTCTGGAACCAAGTGTGGAAGTAAGTTTCTTAATATTATTTTGCTTTTTTTATATATTTTTTAAATAAAATAAAATCACCTAAGATATTATAATAAACCTTTAACATCTTAACTAGCTAACATTTTAAAATTCAACTGTTTATTTATCATCATATCAAAGAATATATAAATTCATATGTTAATGTGTTAGCCTAAACATGTGCCTTTTTTGTCCATACATATTTATATTTTTATTAAAATATAATCTAAAAAAAATAAAATGAAAATATATTTGGAAGAACCCAAAAGAAAATGATTATTTTGGAGTTTAGATATTATTAGTTATTGTTATATATTGGATAAGTATGTACTTTATTGCATAATAAAATTGCTTTAATTTAATGAAAAATAAAATAGTTTTATTGCAAGATGATATCAAAAACAATTTTTAAAAAATGTTGTATTTTCTTCTATAAAATGTTAGGATATGAAAAATAAGACGTAACAAAATATTTAATATATAACAGAAAATAATGCATGAATTAAAATAAAGTGTAACAAAAAAAACGTTATTAATTTACTTTTCGTGTAAATCTTTCTATCTGACATCTTTATTAAGATTTTTTATGTAATTTTTATTTCAATATAATAATCTTATAATACTTAAATTTTAATAACTTTTACATTTAGTTAATAACTTTTACTTTTATATTTCAAACTCTTATATATAAGACTATATCAGCATGTTTGAATATGTCATAAAATTCACTCATAATTTAATAAATATTTATTTACACTTCAACTTATTAAAACTTAAAAATTAAATTATTTATCATATTTAAATATTATTTTAGTATTATTATGTACATATTATTCCTTCATATATTGTTAAGATAAAGAAATATTTGATAATGAGATGACTAATACGATCGAACTATGTTTTTCAGATTACACTGCTCCGTAGCTCCTCCTCGTCAGAGGGAGACGCATGCATACATATATCTAAATAAATCAGCCAAACGTGGCCTTGTATGCATTGTCATGTTTTACTTTTATTATTCTTATTATAATTAGACATCCAGTTCCAGTTGAATGTTAATTGATACACCAGGAACATGGTTTTTCTTTAGTGATGTCATTATCATTAAGTGGGAACGACTTCATCAATATAATATTTCTATTTATAATGTAATGTCTGAAGAAAATAAATAGTGAGATATATATCAAGTAGACTATTTTGAATATTTTTCTTTTCATCGTGTCTTTTCCATATAATTATTCCAATATTCTAATAAAATATTAAATAAAAATGAGTAAATTTAACATTGTGTTTAGAACATAACCATTTGACACTAATTTTATTTTGTTTTGTTTCATTATTTTACAAAGTTAGCTCTTCTACATAGAATATCACCCATTATGACAACATATAAATCCATATCGAAAGTTATGTTTCAACTTAAAAAAAAAAATATTATCTTTATCAAACTTTAAAATCAAAAGATGTAAGTTTTTGAATAAATTGGTGAAATTTTAATCATTTTTATGAATCTGGGTAATCAGGGTGTATATTTAAAATTTTTATGAAAATAAATCAATTATTTTTATGTATAGCACGAAAAATTGTCACCCATCACTCTCAATTATTTTTAGGCTTTAACTAGTTTTAAACTTATGTTTCTGCGCCATTGGTATATATATATATATATGTTTATTAAGAAAATTAGAAGTTAAGAAAATAAATAATGAATATTTTTTAGTTTATAATTAAGTTTTGGATATAATTAATCTGAAAAATGATTTATAGATTTAGAAAGTCAATATATTTATAAAAATAGAAATAATAGATTTTCTGAAAAATATAAAGTAGATTATCTAAAATACAAAGGATTTGTAGAAATAAGTAAAACAGATTCTCTAAAAATACAAAGCAGTGAATGAACTTACTGGTATAATGTGTGTTAAACTTGTTTAATTAATGGATTAACAAACATTTCTAACTTATATTGTTAAACACATATAATTAGTATTTGGACAAATCCATCTAAGGGAGTTACAAGATTTGTCTGATTAGTATATGAGCATATTTGTTTAATGTATATTCTTAAACTCATATAATTAATGTACTGCATGACTCATCTAATAATTTTTACCATACTAATTTAATTAGTATATAAACATATTCATCTAATGTGTATTCTTAGACTCATATAGTGTTTTTGTGTAATACTTATCTAATTGTATGAAGAAACTTACATAATGTGTATTGTAAGATTTATCTAATCAATGAAGAAACAAAAATTTCTAATATGTATTAATAGACTTGTCTAAATTGTGTGTGAAATGACTTATCTAATATATATTGTTAATGTCGAATAATCAATATATGAATAACTTTCAAATGTGTCTTTTTGGACTCATATAATCAATACATCAACAAACTTGTCTAATATTTTTTGCTTTAGTCATTTAATAAATGTATTTATAGACTTGTGTAATAATTTTTGTTATATTCGTCTAATTAACGTATGAAATGATTTGTCTAATATTTTTTGTTATACTTGTCTAGTTAATGTATATCCAGTCTCGTCTAAACTGTATTATTAGACTCGTGTAATTTGTTTGCTATATTCATCCATTGGTGTACAAAAAGACTCATATGATGTGTATTACTTGACTTGTCTAGTCAATACATTAATAGACTATTCTAATATATATTGTTAGACTGGTCTAATTAGTATATGAATACACTCATGTAACATGTATTACTAGACTCGTTTAATCAGTGTATATTCAATCTCATGTAATATATATTATAAGTTTCATTTAATTAGTAAGTGGACAAACTCGTCTAATGTGTATTAATAGATTCATCTAATTTGTGTATGGACAAATTTGTTTAATGTATATGTTAGACTTGTCTAATTAATGTATAAACCTAATCATAAAATGTTTGTTGCTAGACTAATTTAGTTTATGGATAAAGTTAGCTAATCAATGTATGTGCATATTCATTTAATGTGTATTACAATACTTGTTTAATAAGGAAATGAATAAACTTGTTTAATGTGTAATAGACTCATAATTTGTGTATGGACAAACTTGTGCAATGTATATTCTCAAGCTTGTCTTATGAGTGTATGGATAAAATTGTCTAGTGTTTACAACTAAATTTGACTAATTAGTGTATAGACAAACTCGTCTAATGGGTATTCTTAAACTCATCTAATTAATGTATAAGATGATTCGTCTAAAGTTTTTTGCTATGATTGTTTAGCGATTATATGAAGAGATTCATTTAATGTGTATTGTTAAGCTTGTCTAATCAGTTAATTGATTAATATTTTTTGTTATATTAGTCTAATCAATGTATTTTTTAGACTCGCTTTATCAATGTATGAAATTACTCATGTAATATTTTTTTATTATACTCGTCTAATCAATATATGAATAGACTCATGTAATGTGTATATTGCTAGACTTATATAATGTTTTTTTTCTATATTTATCTAGACTCATCTAATGTGTATATTACTAAACTTATATTTTTTTTTCTTTAAAAAAATAAGGGATACATTCACATTTTAAAATTATTTTAAAATTGTATTCTTTTTGGCACAAAATAAACTGGAACAGTTGTTAATTTTTCCATTAGTAGTTTAGTGTCATTAATTCCTTCATATCAATAAAGTTCTTAAATCATCTTGCTATATTTTCACCGGTAATAACTTTGGTGTAAGTTGTACCCCAAAATTAATAAAACGAACTCCATGTTTAGATAACACTAAACTAAGTGGATTAAAATTTAAAGGCTTATAATATCCTAAAGATTTACACAAAGCAAAAGTTTTTGTTAATTTGTTTATTTTTGTTGAAACATTATATTACACTTTATGTAGTGGATTAGGAAACGCGCCTATTACCGGCGACAATTTATCGACCTAACAAAGTATTCGACTCTATAATCTATATTGGCTTGGAAATGTTTATTTTGTAAACTCTGAAAAGCTCAAATATAGACTGAAGGCTTGTCTTTGCCTTCTAAACCAAGAACAAAAACAAGTTTTAGTTTCTGAAGAAAAAGAAAAAGAGAAAAACTCCAAATACAGAAGAAAACCAAATCGAAATAACACAAGAGACATTGGAAAGCATAATAGCAGAAAGTGAAAGTGGAAGTGGAAGAAGCGTCACATAGTTAAGAACATTGAACATTCAATTACCACTACCAATCACACAACTTACAAACCTCAAATATCATCAAGATTCAAATTCCATTGGAAAAAGGAGTTTTCGATCTTAATAAAACTAACCTGGTTCAATTTGCAGAAAGCGAGATGGCTTATTCATCCAAGCCCAGAACTGTACCAAATCTCCACCTCGTTGAACGAACCAAGGAGTCCTTCCTCAGCACTGTCACCTCCTCACGTCAATGTCGACTAACCACGAACCCTCCACCGACCACCAAACCCTCATCCCACCATGATTCAACTCTAATGGAGCCTCCTACCGATAATGTGACGATTAAATCAAAAACAATTTCGCAAGCCATGGGTCAGATGGGGAAAACACAAATTAAGAAAGGGATTCGTGCAAGGAATTGACAGAAAATGAGAATGCAAATACCCACCTTGTCGTCACAGAGATCACTGCGAAGCACTCCTCTGAAGGTTTGCTAGCGAGGATTGATGCAAAAACCACGTCTTTTGAGCAAGTGTAACGTGTAATAGAAAAGGTTTTAGGATTTTTGTTTTCACCTTGAGGAAGGGACGTACATTAGGTTTTGGTGTGTAATGAATTGCAAAGTGAATATCGCGATTTGGGTGAAAATTAATTGAAGAGATTACTAAAGATTTCTTTGCCGTCGTTATTCTAATTCACCACCTCATTACCGAATGCTCGAAGACCATCGATAAATTGCCGCTGATAATAGGCACGTTTCCTGAAGTGATTTAGACTTCCAATTTTGACAAAGATATATATAATCAATGTGATTTATTATTTACCATCCTTTAGAGATAAAGAATAAATAATATATTAGTCGAATTGCTATATTAGTCATGTTATTTACTTATTTTCTTAATTTTTTAGAAACATCTTATTTACTTTGATATGGGTGAATCACCTTCTTTAAACAAAAAGCTATATAAAATACAAGGCCTAAACTTAAGTTTCAAATGTTATGTAATAACTTATAACATGTAAACATCAACCAAATGCCCCTTGTACACATTAACTAAATATATACATAAAGAGTTTGTTGAAGAAAAAGTGTTCATAATTGTTCATTTTTATCATCAGTAATGAAATTTAGTATATAAGGCAATAAATTTCAAAACTATTTAAAATTATAGTAAATAAATTTAACAAAATATATACAATGTATTTTAAAATTGTTTAAATATTAACAAAAAATGTATATAACAATAAATTTCCAATTTATCTAATATTTGAATTAATATCAAAAATTCAATTATTAGATTTGTAAATTACAATGTATACATATATCCAAAATACTAACTTTACTAAAAATAAATAAATAACTTGATTAATTTCTCACTTTATACACCACAGACTATTAATATAATCATGTATTACAATTTTTTATCCTTTATTTACATTTTTTCGGTAAATCTTATCCTTTCTTTAGATATTTTCTGAAAAAAAAAATAATGCATTATGTAATTGTTAAACTCATAACTAATTATAGAACTTATTTGTCTAACTTTTTACATCTCTTACTTCGACTGTTCTTTTTTAAACAAAAGTTACCTTCATACAGTTGATGTTATTAATTATGGGATCAGAATTAAAGTTTTCTTTTAATAATATAATATAATAATTTAATGTAAATCTTAATTTTTTTTATAGTTAGTAACCTCTCATCTTTCATTCCCATCATTTTTCCTTTCAGAATTTTCAAATAAAAAATAAATAAATGCTATCAAATAACTTATATATGCTTAAGTATGGTGAAAACATTAATCAGTCAAATGACTAATGGCTTTGGTTGTAATTATGAGTGATGGGGGTGGGTACAAACGACCTTAGTGCTGTGAAGTGAGTTTATATATCAAATACACAGCATTAGGTTTTCCTAACACGGAAATTTTTCATGGAGATGCTTCATGGAGTTCTCTTTTTTCCTCTCCTATTGTTTCTTTGCTGTTCTCTTGGTGGTGCAGCCATGGATTGTTCGGGGAACAAAATCGTCCACACCATTGTAGTTGATCAGCAAGGCAAAGGAGATTTCACAACAGTTCAAGCTGCTATTGATTCCATAAAGGAAAACAACGATCAATGGGTCAAAATTCACGTAAATCCTGGCAAATACATGTAAGTTTGTAACGTTCTTCTTTCTTTGATACTTACATTAGACTGTTTAAAATTAAGGTTGTTTATAAGTACTTATATCAGTAACTTATATATATATAGATCAGTGACAGTAACTGTAGTGTTTTGTAACTGGGCAGAGAGAAGGTTATAATATCGGAGGATAAAGCATGCATCTTTTTAGAAGGGCAGGGAAAAGAGGTAACCACCGTAACATCAAGTGGGTACCACCGCGCTGCTGCCACCGCTGCATCAAGTAAATACAAAATAAACGACCACTTGGGTGCTACATTTGTTTGTTTTCCCTCCAATGTAATTGTCATCGGCATTACCTTCCAGAATTCGTATAATCTTGTCGGGTCAGAAGCCATTGAACCTGCACCAGCAGCAGCCATATACGGTGACAAATCTGTGTTCATTAAGTGTGGTTTCCAAAGTTATCAAGATACTCTCTTTGATGCACAGGGTCGTCATTATTTCAAAGATTGTTAGGTTGAAGGTGAAGTTGACTTCATTTATGGCAACGGTCAATCTTACTATGAGGTTATATTTATAGAATGCTCTAATTTTTATATTATTTTTGAATTAAACAAAAGCAAATATATACATTTAATGATTTTAATTTTTTTTTGACTTGTAGAATTGTATCATAAATGCAACGCTTGGAAAATCTCCTCCAGGTTTTGTAACAGCACAATCTCGAGAATCAGAAAATGAAGAAAGTGGTTTTGTGTTCAGAGGAGGTTGTGTAGTTGGAAATGGTGAAGTGAAGCTTGGAAGAGCTTATGGAGCTTATTCAAGAGTTATATTTTATGGAACATATTTATCTTCAGTTGTCTCTCCTCAAGGCTGGGATGCTTGGGGCTACACTGGCCAAGAGTGCGACTTCTTTCATCCTTTAAAATCATCACCGTACATTTTTAACAATAATAGATTGATATTTTTTGTGTGAGAAACTGATTTATTATAGTTTTGATGATGCAGGTCCAGGTTTACTTATGGTGAGGTAGAGTGTAGTGGAGAAGGAGCAAACGCTAGTGGGCGCGTTAAGTGGGAGAAGAAGCTTACGAATTCGCAGTTGGAAGAGTTTTCTTTGTCATCGTTTATCAACCAAGATGGATGGCTTTCTTATTTACCAGTCAAATTTTAATTAGGATATTAATGTTTAACTATTTGGAAAATTTAAAAGTATTGGATCTAAAATAATTAAGAGTTTTTGAAACTTGAAGTAATTAGTATTAAGAATGAAGAGTTATATTCTATGAGTCAATTTATGTATAGACTAATTTTAATTTATAAAAAGTAATTTAAATTTAGTTATCATTTGCTTATGTTAACATATCACATTAATTGTAATGGAGCACAGCTTAATATATTTAATATTGTTTTCTTACTTTGACTATGTTTTTTCTCACCTTGAAAAGTGAGAAAATTCGCTAGTTATATTGAAATTTGAATTTGTTTATATGACATTTTAAAATTTTAAAATCAGAGTTGTTTATATGAATTTATTATTAATAAAAGTAATATAGTAATAGACTTGAATTTTAAAGAATTTAATCTTCTCACCTCCATAAAAACTTTGTTTTTATCGATAAAAATATTGTATGAGGAACTTTTATTAAAGATATGTTTTGTTTCTAATTAAAATATTATTTTGTCTCATCCAATATCAACAAACAATAAAAAAAAATCATACAAACGAAGAATAAATCAATTTGTTCTTATCTTGTCTACTTTTTTTTTTCCCTAAATTAGTTGTGCTTTTCCTACACTTTTTTGTTAAAGACCCATTACCAATACCCATCATAAGTCATAAATAATGGAGATCCAAATAAGGTTAAAGAATTATTTTACATTAATTATTTATTTCGGTTCATTGTCTAATGTAAATGTCATCCATATAATAAGTTTATTAGTTTTTTACATGTGAAATAATATAAATGTAATAATGTACTTTTACAACTTAAAAAAAACACATTATTTAATTATTTGATGGAACCGATGTAATATAATACATTAAGTCATCTAAATTGTCAAGAACTACTACGAGTCCTTGAGAGAATTATATGCACATATAGGCACATTATAACAATTAATCATGATAAAAATTAGAAGATTAATTAGTCCCACATTGGAGGGATTATAATAAAAGTCATTGTTTATAAACTCTTACAATCTTCACTAATTTGCTGTACTGGATAATGCTAGCTTGTAAACCAAATAGGAACAACAAGGTAATGAAATATGGTGTGGACTTTTTCTAACATGGACTGTTTAGAATGTAATATGAAGAAGGCTTAATGCTCAGCTCTATTGTAGTAGGAATGACGCCCTTCCAAAGGGAACAGGTTGGTTGTTTGTAGTTATGGATCAATAGTTTCGAATTAGCTAGTTTTTTATAATTTTATTCTAAAAAGACCACCCACATAAGTTGAAGAAAGAAAATATTTATAAATTAATTTTTTATTAATCAATGTTAAATCAATTTGATGTCTCTGCCTAATGCATAATATAAAGACTTATACCACTTATGTAATATGTTTAAACAGAAAAATGATTGAAAACAATAAAAAAAATTAAAACTATTGTTTCTTATACAAATGGTGAAAATTTAATAATGTTTTGTTAAAAAAAAATATATTTTATATTACTTATAATATACTGATTTTCTTTTTCTCAAGTTTCTATACTTTTTGGCAATCAACATAATGCTATCAACCATGTCGTTTTAGTTTTAAAGTCTTGATGAAGAGGTTGATCTCTGTCCTAGTTAGATAAATTTGAAAGATCAAATATTGGTAAATTTGGTTTATTATACTTTTTTTATTATCTTAAATATACTTATGATTGTTAATTTATGATTCTTTATCCAGAGGACTTCTGGAATAATCCATTCATTGTCCATTTCTAATGTCTATGTAACAAAAGATTAGGAAATTCTTTCTCATACTCCAGGTTTGGGACGAGGAGATCAGCTGCAATGACTGCAATTCTCATAAATAATTAGAAATTGTGGGTAGTCAATGCAGGAGATTCTTTAGCTGTGGTGTCAAGGAGAGAGGAGGCTACACAGATCATTGATCATGATCCCGATACTCAACATTAAGTTAAAGAAAATCGATGTTTATATGTAATTAATATAATTTTATAGGTTATTTTATGATAATGTAAATGTTTATAAATACAAATATGATATATGTTATGGTTGTATATATGGTTTTATAGAACAATATTGTCACTTTAAACTTCTCCGTTCTCTCAATTGACAAAGAAAAACATGAATTCTTTATAATTATTGAAATATGATTTCACAGTTTTTTGACTAAATAAAAATTCTATATTATCTTAAACGAACCTTTTCTACTTTACCTATAGTTTTATTTTCTTTTATAAGAAAAATAACTATAACTTGTTGTGAGTTTTTTGTTTTTTATTACAATCTTTTACATTAAAAATAATTATCCAAATGAAATTTATCAGTTTCCAGTCCTAACAAAACTCCATAAATTAAAGTTCGTCCGTCACACATTAATATATAAAAATTGCGTAATATATAGTTTCGTTTCTTTAAACATAATATTAACTTATGCTTTACTATTTCTTTTAAACACATTTAAATTTGAATAACATCTAAAGTATATCAATTCATATTTAAAATATAACCGAAGTAATTAGATAATGTTCAGCTGTAAACAAGCATGTTACATTAATCAATTAAGATTATCTAATGAGACAAAACTTCTTGCCCATGATTATGATTAATATTAGAGGTGATAAATATCAATTGAATTGTACTGAACAGTTAAAAAATGACTAACGATTTAATTTATGGAGTTACTTTAAGATTGGAATTCATAAATTCATTTGGGTTGTTATTTTTAATGTAAAAGTTTATAATAAAACAAAAAACTCACAACAAGTTTTAGATATTTTTCCTATAAAAGAACATAGAACAGTATATAGCTAAAACAAAAAAATTTATCATTTAAGATAGAACTTAAATATATATGATATATCCCTTACTCAAGACTACAAAATAATGAATAATCACCGGGACTATTCTATTCATAAAGAGAAACATGAATTCTTTATAAAACCTAGAGAAATACTTTTTTTTTTTTAAAAAAAAAAACTTTTAGTATAACTTATCTTCATATCCATGTAAATTAAATGAACAGGATGCATCAAATAAATAATTTTTTACTTCCTGAGGCATGGCAGAGGAGGGAGATGTATCACATATTAACTCAAAAGTTAGCATTCTAGTGAAAGGAGAACATTTATCCTCTAATACATCAGAAAACATAGATAAAACCTACAAAAGAAAGCATAAATTATCACATCAGACAACATTGTAATTCAATTCTTGTGCTACAATGATTTCGGATGACAATGATGATAGAGTCCTAACTTTTTCTATTGTAAATGTTTTGTGTTTCTTTGCCTTGTTTATATATTTTAAATGACAATGACCCAAACTGTGAGATTGAGCTTTGTACACCAAGGCTTAAATATTTTAAATATTTTAAATATTTTAAATATTTTGACTTTGATCTATATTTGTGTTTTCAGATAGATTTAATCTTTTCTTTGTGCATAAAGTATATGTTCATGTAGGTTGCTTGACTGAGGATCCTGATTGTTGTTTCATCTTATTGAATTGTTTGAAATAATGCAAAGAGCAAGATGTGTATCTTTGTCGTCTAAAATCATATTATTTGTAGGTTTTATCTATGTTTCCTGATACATTGAAGGATCATTCTTCTCCTCTCACTAGACAGAAATCTTTAATAGAAGATCTAACGGATTATCTAATAGTTTTAATGGTTTTTTAAATTTATAAATTTAGCCACTAACTTCTTTTTTTTGTTTTTAACTATTAAATATTTCTTCATTTATTGTTTGAACAAATAAATAATATATTACACTAAAAGTGGAGTAAAAATATATGCTATATAAGAGAATAAAAATAAATATAAGGAGATGAAACTAATAAAAATATATGCTATTAAATATTTCTTCATTTATTGTATTTTTCTATATTTTATAAAGAATTCATGTTTTTCTTTGTCAATAGAATAGGAGTCCATTGATAATTTACTTGATTAGTTAGTTAATCATGATAAGTTAACTGTGTTTAATTAATTATGGTTAGTTAATTGTTGCCAGTTAACTATGGTTTGTTAATTGTGATTAGTTAGTTAATCATAATTAATTAACTAGTTAATTAATCGCATATAATTAATTAACTATTAGTTGATGAAACTAAAATGATAGAAATAATTAGGTCTAAACTTAAGTTTGAGGAGTTGAAAACGGACAAGAAGAAACATGCTAAATAATAATATGAAGTATATGATAAGCACATATAAACTTAAGTGACCGCTCAAAGAAAAAAAAGTTCTAACATACCAACTTTCATATATGGATCAACATCAACATAAATTAATTAGTATGAATTCAAGAAAAGAAATTAAATTATAAGTGAGTAGTATTAAACAATGTAAACAAGTAGATAAACAATGTAGATAAACTAAAGAATTTGACGGAATATTTTGAATTTTAAATATGAGTTGATATAATCCACTCATATTTAAAATACAACGGGACGTAATTAAATAAAAAAAAATGTAAACAGAGAAACATAATGGACAAATTTGTTATCATCTAGTGACATTATTTACCACACAATTAAGTTTGAGATATTGTGAGAGTATTTATTAGCAATCAGGTTGAATGACTGAGAGATAAACAATGGAAGGACTGCATAGGAAACTGCCAAACAAAACGCATGCAAATATTAGAGACTCAATTGTTGGATTTTGTGACAGTATTTATCAGACAACAAATTAGAGTGCATACACAACTCCCAAACAAAACGCATGCAAATTTATATTATCACACTCTTCCTTATCTTTATTTCTCTCACACACTCTTATATTATATATTTTAAAATCGTTTATAATAATAACTTTTCGTATTCACCATCTTCGTTACAATATTGCTTGGATAAGAATTACCATCGGATTCCTAAAAAATTAAGAAAAAAACTTTTTATATAACACTTAATATCATTGCTGAAAAAAAATAATAATTAGAAGATAAAATATAGTTCTTGAAAAAAATATGAAAAATAATACTATAAATATAGGTATTTGAGAAGGCCGAGAATATGAAGAGAAGAAAACTTTACAAAAATGAAAGGAGACAATATTTACAGAAGAGACTCTTCAAAGAAAGAGGAAAAAAATAAGGAGAAGGAAGAAGACATGTTAACTGAGTTACCTGAGGAAATTATTCAACACATCCTTTCTTTTTTGGATGCAAAAACCGCAGTTCAAACATCAGTTCTGAACAAACGGTGGAGGTATCTTTGGGGTTCCCTCCCCGTTTTTAACTTCGACGACTCATCATTCCAAGATGCTGCATTTTTTGAGGATTTTGTAGATAATTTTTTGTCTTGCAGAGATACTTCCACCAATGTTTTCAGTGTTTATTTAGATTGTCACTATGATGTTTATAATAATGATGTGGTTGATTCTATCATTGAGCATGTTATTGAAACACCATCCATCACCACTACCATTCAGGTACTTACAATTCTTGCTCAGCATGTTGTGAGAAAACTTCCTAAACTCTCAGTATGTACATCTCTCACTACTCTCAAACTTTCTTTCATATCTACTCAGACCACTGATTTCGATCTTCCTTCTCTTAAACACCTATACCTCTCCTGTTGTGAAATTTATTATTTTGGAAGAGAAAAGCTTTTTGATCCATTTAAGGGTTGTGTCAATTTGGAATCTTTATATTTTCATTGTTGTATATACTATGGTGACATCAATATTTTCAAAATCTCTACATCCCACCTTGTAGACTTAACTATATCATGTTTTAGAGTGGCTGGGAAATTAGGAGCTGACTGTGTCTTTGAGCTTCAAACACCAAGGCTTCAATATTTTAAATATACTGATACTCATGTTTTATATAGTTTTTCCGCTGAGATTAATCTTCTCTTTGTGGAGAAAATATATATGAATGTAATTTGGTTGGCTGAAGTTACCGATTCCTTTTATAATTTGATAAAGCTATTTGATATCATGCAAAGGGCAAAATCTATATCTTTGTCATCCAAAATCATCCAAGTAAGTATTTTTCTTTTGTCAAATTACGATGCTTTACAATATCATTGTATCACAATTATAGAATTACAATGTTGTCTGATGTGATATTTCATTTTTTTCGTAGGTTTTATCTTTGTTTTCTAATGAATTAGAGGATAAACGTTCTCCTTTCACTAGAATGCAAACTTTTGAGTTATTATGGAAGGAATATTGCTCCACTGCCATGTCTCAGGACGTAAAAAATTATTTATATGGTGCATCTTGTTGATTTAGTTGGCATGGATTTGAAGGTAAGTTATATTAAAAGTTTTTTTTTTTAAATATTTCTTTTTCTGAATATTATGCTGTTTGCTTACAGGATCAAAATGAAACAATATCGTTGAAGATGTCTTTTTGTGGAGAAGTTAAACGGGATTAGATCCAATTTATGGTGTTTATTTCTCTATGTTTTATAATTAATGTTTTTCTTTATGAATAGAATAGTAGTCCCGGTGTTTATCCCTTATTTTGTACTCTTTATGTAAGGGATATATTGTATGTATTCAAGTTCTTTCTTAAATGATGTATATTTTTTATCTTATCTATAGTTCTAAGTTCTTCTATTATAAATTTTAACATTAAAAATAATATTCCAATTGAACTTAGGATCCTCAATCGTAAAATACTCTATTAATTAAATTGTTAGTCACATTATTATATAAAAATTTACTTAAATGAATGGAGATGATGTCTTTTTCGAGTCATAGCTTCGTTTTTTAGGCATAATATTAACTTATTCTTATATATTTCTTCTAAAGACATTTAAATTTAAATAATATTTAAACTATATCATCTCATATATGAAATATAACATAAGTATTTAGACAATGTTAAGTTGTAAATACAACCGGTATGTTCAAATTTTGTTATTTTTTATAAAGTAAGTAAAATGTTACATTAATCAATTAAGATTATCTAATGAGATAGATCTTATTTCCCATACATCAATTTGGTTATTAATATTAGAGGTTTTCATAATTAATGGAACTTTGAGTAGTTAAAAATTAGTTTAAACGAATTGAATTAAAATATTTTATCGTAATAATCGAAATTGAATTGAACTTAATTATTATTCAAAAACCTTGAAAAAATATTAACTAGATAAGAAATATATTTCTTTATTCAAGAATATCATTTTTTCCATAAACATTGAAATTAAAAATGTTGACAGAAGTTAAGATTAAAATTCGATCGAATTTTATCGGTATAGATCTTATTTCCATCAACTTGATTAAGTTAATTTCGATTTTAAAGATGCCAATTTAAGCAAGTAAAACAAAAAAAATATTAATCAAATCAGTTAAACTAGAATAGCCACGGCCTAGGCCGGTAAAAGGTTTTGATAAAACTAAAAGTAATATGTTTTTTTTTAATAAAGTGAGTTTGAAAAAATGAATGCACTCATAAAAAGGTAGTATAATAAGAGAGAAAGGTTAAAAGAAAACAATAAATAGAGAAAATAACCTATTTTAGATGAGAAAAACATTAAACTCAACAACAAAAAGAAGAAAAAATTAAAATAAATAAAATGAATAATTGGTTGTTCGAATGTGTATTTTGGCCTCTTTGACTGTCTATTTAGGTGTAGTCTCAAAACCCCTGACCTAATTATTTTAATATTATATATGTTTTAATACATTTTTTACTATTAAAAGTAATTTAATCACATATATTAGTTTAATCACACGTTCAAAATAAGGATCACTTAAAGTTAAATGGTATTAACATTCAGCATAAGAAAAATAAATTAAAAATGAACAGTCAATGGTAAGATAAAAATATGTAATCAATATTAATTTTAGATTATGTCAAACTAAGTATATGAGTAATCACTTAATCCAAATGCAAATATTATCAAACACATCTTATTTCAAATAAATAAATTAAATAAAAGTTGTAGGTCATAATTATAAAATTCTATTTACTTATATAGTGATTATGTTTCAAAATTTTTTATTCCTTTAGTCTTTATTTGATATTAAAACATATTTTTTTAATATTTTAATTTGAGCTAAATGCAAACTGAACAATTAATAAATAAAAATATATTTGTGTAAATTAAATATTTGTGTAAAAAATATATTAAATTAAAATTTAGTTTGTCTTAAAAATGAATTGTTGTTCAGATTTTAAAACACCATAAATTAACTAATTATGATTAGTTAACTATGAAAAGTTAATTATGATTAGTTAATTATAATTAGTTAACCGTAATTAATTAACCGTAATTAGTTAATCGTAATTAGTTAAACATGATTAGTTAGTTAACTGTGATTAGATAGCTAATCATGGTTAATTCCCACTTGTGAGTTAATTATAGTTAGTTAACTATTAGTGTATGGACCTAGAAGGAAAAAAATAATTAGGTCTAAACTCGTGATTGAATGGCTAAAAATGAAAAAAAATAAAAAATAAAAAACATGCTAAAGAGTATAAAGTATAATGTTAAGCACAAATAAGCTTAATTGATTTTTCAAAGAAAGAAAAATAACAAGATACCAACTTCCATATACAGAACAATATCAACAATATGCTCCAACTTTACCGAAGAATATATTCATTAATAAATTAAACAACTACTTTCCATGGGTAATTGCAACTTACCAATAAAAAAATGGTTTAATAGTTCCGTAAGTCCTTATTTTTGCCCTGAATCTCAATTAGGTCCTTTTCTTTTTTAACTTCTCAATTGGGTTTTTATTTTTGTAAAATTGAAACAATTAGAGACTTGTCGTTAAATTAAACAAATAGTTGTTTAAATTTATCTTACGTGGCATTAAAAATAAATTTGAATTAATTTTATATTAAAAAATAATTAAGCAAAGTTAAATCAAATGTGTTCAGAGGGGCAAAAAAGACAAACCTCTTTTCTTCTTCCATTAACCCCTTTTCTTTCAAAACCCTAAAACCTCTTCTCAGTAATGAAGTCAGCCAACATCATCTGCATCCTCCATTCAACGTCATCTCCTTCAACGACTTGGCCACCATCAATAACATTCACATCTCCTTCAAGGTCTCACCTTTCCATTTTGTTCTTCTCCGTCGTAGCCCAAGATGCTCTTTGCCTTTGAACAAGAGGATTTCTGACAGTGGCGGTGACGGCCTGCCTCGTTGATGACAACGGCCGTGCCAAATCGGAGAGGATTAAAATTGTCTGTTGGGAAAAAATGAGAAGGAGGGATGATCTGTAATTTTGTTGTTAGGTGAGTGTGTCGATTGGATTGGAGGCGGAGACAATCGAAGTGCAAATTAAGGGATTCATCATGGGAGGGACGCTCCTCCGCAAGGATTTGGACTCCGCCGTCGCGAAAGTGTCGGAAGAAACTCGAAGGATCGTTAGGGTTTCTGAATTGGGGAACTCGGGACACCGATTAGTTGATCGGGACTTTAACGTGGACGAGGTGAGGTCCGTTCCTCTTTGTTTGCTTTTATCATCGTTTTTTAATCTGCATTTGGGAAATTTCAATTGTGAAGCTTCAGTAAATTGTTGAAATACTCACATTAATCCAATCATGTATTGGTTGTTTATTAATGTTGGAATTGGAAGACTTTTTACTTTTTGTTTTGGTTGCATTTGATTTTGTTTTATGCAAGCCTGGTATTTTGAATCTTTATCTTTCATTTTCTTTTTTTTTTTGAAAATTTGATGATGGGAATTCTGGGTTTTTTAGAGCAGTTTGAAGCGAGTGCAAGCTTTGAAGAAATTCGTGGAGGAGAATCATAGACTAGCACTGGAGTTTGATAAGTTGGTAGTCCAGCTTTGGAGAATGAGTGCCCGTTGTATGATAAGGATAGGGAAACGTTGATGGAATTTGGGAAGGATGCTGATGAACAGAATATAATTTTGAGTTGAATGAAATGAACATGGAAGATTGAAGTTATCAGTTGAATGAAATGGACATGGAAGATTGAAGTTAGGGGCTGCACTTAAATTTTAGATTTTGCCCACTTTGCCCTTTCTTAAATTTGAATTCACACTTGTGTAATTCAAATTTTTATAATAAAATTCGTTTTTAATGTCACGTCAGTAAATTTAAACGGCCGTTTGTTTAATTTGACGGTAGACCTTCAATTGATTCAATTTTACAAAAATAAGAACCTAATTGAGAAGTTGAAAAAAAAGGGACCTAATTGAGATTCAGAACAAAAATAAGGACCTACCGAGACATTAAACCTAAAAAAATATATCGATAAATGAAACAAAAATATTCATTCATAATTAATATTTATTGATTCATCTTACATTATCAATAAAAGTTCATCGATAATTTATATTTTTATGCAACGATATGAAATGATAAATAATTGTTAATTCAACACTTGTACTTTAGGTTAATATTTATACAAGATAACATTTAAATTAAGTATCAAATAAATTAATTAGTATGAAAACAAGATAAGAAAATAAATTATAAGTGAGTATAAAAAATTTGTAGGTAAATAGATAAACAATGTCAATAAATTAAAGAATTTGACGGAATATTTTGAATTTTAAATGAGTTGATATAATATATCAACTCATATTTAAAATACAACCAAACGTAATTAAATATAAAAAGAATGTAAGAAGAGAAACATAATGGACAAATTTGTTATCTTCTAGTGACACAGTATTTACCACAAAAAGAAATTGGAGTGCATAGAAAAAGTAGAAGATGTTTGGATATTGTGAGAGTATTTATTAGTAATTAGGTTTAATGATTGAGAAATGAGCAATGGAAGGACTGCATAGGAAACTGCAAAACAAAACGCATGCAAATATTAGACACTCAATCGTTGTATTTTATGACAGTATTTAACACACAACAAATTACACTGCATACACAACTCCCAAACAAAACGCATGCAAATTTATATTATCACACTCTTCCTAATCTTTATTACTCTGACACTCTTTTTCATCTTCTTATTATATATTTTGAAATTATTCATAATAATAACTTTTCATATTCACCATCTTCGTTACAATATTGTTTGGATATCGGAATCCTAATAAATTAAGATAATTAGATAAAATATAATAAAGTGAATTTAAATAAAATTAAAATAAATCAAATGACAGTAATTCTTGAAAAAAAATGAAAAATAATACTATAAATATAGGTATTGGAGAAGGCCGAGAATATGTAAAGAAGAAAAATTTACAGAAATGAAAGGAGACAGAAGAGACTCTCCAAAGAAAGAGGAAAAAAATAAGGAGAAGGAAGAAGACATGTTACCTGAGTTACCTGAGGAAATTATTCTACGCATCCTTTCTTTTGTGGATGCAAAAACCGCAGTTCAAACATCAGTTTTGAACAAACGGTGTAGGTGTCTCTGGGCTTTCCTACCCGTTATTAACTTCGATGATGCATCATTCAAAAATGTTATATTTTTTGAGGATTTTGTAGACAAATTTTTGTCTTGCAGAGATACTTCCACCAATGTTTTCAATGTTAATTTTGATTGTCGCTTTGGCCTTTATAATGATTATTTCGTTGATATTATCATTGAGCATGTTACTGATACACCATCCATCACCACTACCATCGAGGTCCTTTCAATCCGTGCTATGAGTAGGATTACCAACCTTCCTACACTTTCTTTATGCACATCTCTCACTACTCTCAAACTTTCTTACATATTCACTCAGACCACAAATTTCGATATTCCTTCTCTTAAACACCTATACATCCGCTCTTGTCAATTTTGTTGTGGACTGGTAAATACTTTTGATCCAGTTAAGGGTTGTGTCAATTTGGAATCTCTGCCTCTCATCTTCTAGACTTAAATATATCGCATTTTAGACTGGATGATATGTTTATCAATGATTATAACTTTGAGCTTCAAACACCAAAGCTTCAATGTTTTAGATATACTGATTCTCGTTATTTATTTAGATTTTCCACTGAGATTAATCTTCTTTTTGTGGAGAAAATATATATTGACCTAAGTTTCTTGGATAAATATACTGGTTCCTTATATACTTTGATCGAGCTTTTTGAAATCATGCAAAGGGCAAAATCTATATCTTTGTGATCCGAAATCATTGAAGTGAGTATTTTTCTTTTGTCAAGTTATGATACTTTTACAATATCCTTATAGCACAGTAATTGAATTTCAATGTTGTCTGATGTAATTAATTTTTTTTTACGTAGGTTTTTTCTATGTTCTCTAAAGAATTAAAGGATAAATGTTCTCCTTTTACAATATCCTTTTAATTATATGGATGTAAGTTATAATAAAAGTGTTTTCTTTTTAAATACAAGAACACGGATTATTTGTTTTTTAATATTATTGTTTTTATTTTTGTTACAGGATCTAATTGGTGAAATCAATATCGTTGAAGATGTCTTTTTTGAGGATAAGTTAAACGGAATTAGATGTTGTATTTCTTTATGTTTTATGGTGAATTTGTGTTTTTCTTTATAAATAGAATAGTAGCCCGGGTAACTATTGTTATTTTACATTAATCAATTAACATTATCTAATGAGACAGATCTTCCTATCCATGCTTCTATTTGATTATTAATATTATAAGTGATCAAAATTAATTCAATTATTAAATATTTAAAAGTTGCATTGAAAAAAAAAAATATAGATGTTGTGATTGAAAGTGAAAATCAGTTGAGATACACTGAATTAAACTATTTTTTATTTTAATAAGCTAAACCAAAATGTATTTAAATATTATTAAAAAACTTTTAACTATTATACAAAAACATTGATAAAAAAAGATATATTAGTAGGTAAGATATATTTGTTTTGTTTGAAGAATATAGATATTTTCAATAACAACAAAATTTAAAAGTCAAAATGGGTTAGAACTGAAACCTGTAAATAATAAAAATTGCAACTTTGGCTTAAATTCTACCAATTTTGTTTGTGATACTATTTTAAAAAACTTTTTAAAATATTTATTTTATCTATATATAAACTCATAAATATTTTTTATATGATATGACATTTTATTTGAACTGTATCCGTATAATAATTTTATTATAGTATACAAAAAATTAAATTATTCTATCACTAAAGTTTAGTTATATACTTATGTAAATATATAATGTTAGATTATCTATAATCTTTATTTTACTTTGAAAATATACGATATATATGATGAAGATACTTTATTGATGAAGATGTCTTTTTGTGGAGAAGTTAAGGGAATTACATATTGCATTTCTCTGTGTTTACTAATGAATTTGTGTTTTTCTTTATGAATAGAATAGTAGTTCTGGTGAGTATTCCTTATTTTGTAGTCTTGATGTAAGGGATATATCCTACGTCTTCAATTTTTATCTTAAATGATAAATCTTTTTTATCTTACCTATACTTCTATGTTCTTTTATTATTTTTTTTTTTATTATTATAAACTTTTACACTAAAAAAAATATTCCAAATGAATTTATGAACTTCAATCTAAAAATAACTCCATAAATTAGATTGTTATTCAAATTAATATATAAAATTTTACTTTAATAAACGGAGATGACACTAGTACAAAAATCATATTTTATGACGTACAAAAACAAATTATGATGTACATATACTTTCCAATAAAAATACGTTTTAAAGGTTTAAAGCACACGTGCGACCATTCGCATAAGTCTTGTGTTAAAAACCTTTCCATTTTTATATAAAAAATATCAAAAATATGATTTTTTATAATACTTTTTAATAAAATATTATTTTATAACAAAATAACAATTTATATATTTATAAGTTAAATGTAAAAAAGATAACCACTAGTATAAAAATTATATTTTTGATATTTTTATATAAAAAAAGAGAAAGATTTTTAGCACAAGACCTACACGAACGGTCACAGTCACATGTGTCCTTTAAACCTTTAAAACATATTTCTATTGTAACATACAAAACTATGTACGTCATAACTTATTTTTGTACGTCATAAAAGTTGGTTTATCAATAGATACAATCAAAATTCGATCAAATTAATCTCAATCTAAAATCGGTATAATTAAAAAATTTTAATTATGTTTTAACTAAAATTTGGTTGAATCATTCCCGATTAAAAATCAACTAAATTAGACTATAATAATCACGTCCTAAACAGGCCGGTAAAAGGGAACCTTTTATTTTTTTTATACTTTAAACATTAACTTTTTGTGCACCAAAGAAAGGATACAGAATTTAATTATTGTGTGACATAACAAAACTTAAAAATTATCTATAATAAATTATCCAATAAAATTAAAAGCTATAGATAATTTTAGTTTGCATAAGGACTGTACTTGTACATGTATATAATAAATTACAATTTTATATTATCACACTCTTCCTTATCTTTATTTCTCTCACACACTCTTTTTCACCTTCTTATTATATATATATATATATATATATATATATATATATATATATATATATATATATATATTGGAATTATTTATAATAATAACTTTTCATATTCACCATCTTCGTTATTGTTTGGATATAAGAATTAACATCGGAAACCCAATAAATTAAGATAATTACTTTTTATATAACACTTAATATCATTGCTGAAAAACTAATAATTAGAAAATAAAATATAATAAAGTGAATTTAAATAAAATTAGCCTTTTGTTATTGTAGTTGCTGCTCATGTTCCTGCATCTATTTCACCTTTATCTGATGGTTAAGAGAAAACAGAAAAGATGAACATAACACACAAAGAACAGGAATAATTTGAAACGTGGTTTTGGAAGGAATACATACGTCTATCCTCACAACCTACTTCCTCCTAACCTCATAACTATGTTGTCTCCGACACTCCTGTGTTTCTAATTCAGGCACATATCTAAATAAAACTTATGTCCATTCTATAAGAACTCAGTAATAAAACTTCTGAAAGTTATCATGACACTCTCATGTAAGTATGTTCTATCACCATGCACTAGTTAAGTTGCTCTTATGGAATAAGGTTGTTGTTATCAAATACTGCAGTAGCATATTCTTTTGAGCTCTTTTGGGTGCCATGTGAGAACTATTTTTTCTTGTTGTGATGTCATTTTATGGCATATTCTTTTTAGATTCGTACTGAAATGCATATTCATGAAAAGAAATAAAATCTATATTTTGAAATCGTATTGCTGGTTCAATTAATTATACAAACTTCTATATTAGAAAATTTGGTAGACTCGTGCAATTAATCAAGATAAAAATTAGAAGATGTATTAATAACACATTGGAGGGATTATAATAAAAATCACTGTTTGTAAACTCTTACAAACTATACTAATTTGCTGAGCTAGGTAATGCTAGCTTGTGACCCAAACGGGAGCAATAAGATAATGGTATATGGTTTGTGTTTGTACTGACATGGGCTTTGAATGTAATATGAAAAATGAAAAAAGCTTTCTGCAATACCTGGTTGGACATTGATGAATGCCATTTATGATGTATGCATGGTTATCATCCCGATCTGGGTCCAAATCATAAAATCTTAATTTTAAATCTTGGAATTGATAAAATAAATTAAATTGTCTCAACCTTCGTCATCCTTGCTAGATACTAATATGTTATTCAAAATGTGTAGCTACACATTTTTTAGTCTTAGTTAATAGAAAATATAAGACTTAGTTAATAGAAAATATAAGGATATAAATCATTTGAATTTAATGAACATGTTCTAAATGTGTATCCATATAGAGGATCGATTATTTGGCTAGATAAATAATTTGATTTTCAATATCTGAGTCCTGAATTTTAAAATGATGCTCTGTAGTATTTTTAATAAATAATTATTTAATATAATTGAAAATCATCCCGATACATAATTATTTATCAATAAATGTCTGCAATTGTTTGTAGTTATGGATCAATAGTCCCAAATTAGCTAACTTTTTATAATTTTATTCTAAAAAGACAACTAAGATAAATTGAAGAAAGAAAATATTTATAAATTACCTTTTTATTAATCAATGTTAAATCAATTTGATGTGTCAGTCTAATACATAATATAAAGTTTTACATCACTTATGTAATATATTTAAACAGAAAAATGATTGAAAACAATAAATAAAACTTAAAACTATTGTTTCTTATACGGGAATGGTGAAAATTTAATAATTTTTCTAAAAAAATTTCTATTTTATATTGCTTATAATATACTGATTTTCTTTTTCTCAAGTTCCTATACTCTTTGACAATCAATATAATGCTATCAACCATGTCATTTTAGTTTTAAAGTCTTGAAGAGGTTGGTAAGATCGCTGTCCTCGTTAGATAAATTTGAAAAATCGAATATTGGAAAATTTGGCTTATTATACTTTTTCTTACTATCTTAAATATACTTATGATTGTGAATTTATGATTCTTTATCCAAGAAGACTTCTGGAATGATACATTCATATTATCCATTTCTAATGCTTATGTAACAACAGACCAGGAAATTCTTTCTCATAGTCGAGGTTTGGGGTGAGGAGGATCAGCTGCAATGACTGCAATTCTCATAGTCAATGCAGGAGCTATTTGAAATCATGCAAAAGGCAAAATCTATATCTTTGTCATCCGAAATCATTGAAGTGAGTATTTTTCTTTTGTCAAGTTATGATACTTTTACAATATCATTTTAGCACATTAATAGAATTACAATGTTGTCTGATGTGATAATTCATTTTTTTACGTAGGTTTTATCTATGTTCTCTAATGAATTAGAGGATAAATGTTCTCCTTACTAGAAGGAAATTTTTTGAGTCAATATCTGATGCATCTTCATCCAAAGCCGTCCCTCAGGATGTAAAAAAGTATTTATTTGGTGCATCTTGTTGATTTGATTTACATGGATGTGAAGGTAAGAAATACTTATAGTTTTTTTTTTAAAATATTAAAGACACATATTTCTTTTTCTGAATATTATGGTGTTTTTTTTGTTACAGGAGCAAAACCAAATATCATTTGAAGATGTCTTTTTGCGGAGAAGATAAAAGAAATTAGATGTTCTATTTCTCTATGTTTTAGAAAGAATACATGTTTTTCTTTATGAATAGAATAGTAGTCCCGGTGATTATTCCTTATTTTGTAATCTTGATGTAAGGGATATATTCTATGTTTTCAATTTCTATCTTAAATAATCTTTTTTATTTTACTATAGTTAAATGTTCTCTCGTAAGAAAAATATCTAAAACTTTTGTGAGTTTTCTTATTATAATTTCTTACATTAAAAATAATCCAAATGAATTGAAGAACTCAAATCTTAAAATAACTCCATAAATTAAATTTTCAGTCATATTAATATATAAAAAATTACTTAAATAATTGGAGTTTATGTCTTATTCAAGTCATAGTTTCGTTTTTTAGGCATAACTTGTCCTTTTCTGTTTCTTCTCAAAACAATTAAATTAAAATATAACAATATAATTAGATAATTTTAAAAATGTAAACAGAACTAATATATTCAAATTTTGTTATTGTCTAAAAAATAAGGAAAATGTTACGTTAATCATTAAAGGTTATTTCATTGGACAAAATCTTCATACTCGAACATCTATTTGATTATTAATATTATATGTGATCAAAATTGACTTCACTATATTGAATAGTTAAAAGTTATATTGAACTAAAAAATAATTGTTTCGAATTGAGTTGAAAATTAATTCAAAGAAACTCGATTGTACTGATAGCTCTAATTAAACTAATATATTTTCTAATAAATTAAACTGGACTTGAATAAAAATTAGTTAAGTAAAGAGTTAAATATATTTTTCGTCCCTTAAATATTACATGATTTTGTTTTTAGCTCCTACTCAAAATTTCAATTGCTTTTAGTCATCATAGTTTTGAAACTATTACTATTAGTCCTTAAAATTAGACGACGTTAGCTTTTATTTGATATGGCAAACGGCGAGATCACGTCTTATGCCAGTTGTCATGCCACATTAATTAATTCATTTTTCAAGTTTAAACTAACTTTGTCATCTACGACGACTCAGAAGCCTTCCATCTCTGCTCCCTCGCCCTCCAACACTGTGAATGATCTTCCTAGCCACGGTGATGGAGGCTTGGAGGGCGAAGGAGGAGATATGGGAGGCTTCTGGATCGCCGTAGATAATGAAGTTAGGTTAAACTTAAAGATGAAATAATCAACGTGGTGCTGGCAAAAGACGTGGTCTCGCCATTTGTCATATCAAACAAAAGTTAACGCCGTCCAATTTCAAGGACTAATAGTATTCGTTTCAAAACTATGAGAATTTAAAACAATCAAAGTTTCGAATATGGACTAAAACTATGAGAATTAAAAACAAACAAAGTTTCGAGTATGAACTAAAACCAAAATTGTATGATACTTAACGAAGAAAAACATATTTAACCCTATCATTAATACCTTTAGTGTTTTAATTTTTAATATATGTTTTTTTGCACATAATTTAAAAAACCAAGTCTCTTGATCCTTTTGTTTCTAATGTACTTTCAATTGGTTTTAAGTGCACATAAAGTATACGACAAAATTGAATTCCTGTCATATATTTATGAAAATATGGAAATTACTTATGAGAAATTACCCACATAATATAAAAGCTATATAGCCAACTTTTGCTTGCATAAGGACTGTACCTGTGTATAATAAGTCGATTATAGAATACGAAATTTACTTATTCTATCACTAAACTTTAATTATATACTTATGTAAATATATAGTTTTGGATATTTTTATTTTACTTAAATTTTCAATATCGTTGTTATTTAAAAATATTGATGTATTGTGTATGTACTAGTTGATATTTAAAATTCACACGGAATCGATTGTGAGATGAAACTAATAGGTGTCATCTGATTAAACTAATCATGTTAGTAATTAAGATTAATAAATTTAGATAATAATAAACAATTATTAATATCAATTAGATATATAATTGTTAAAACTTTTATAACGTATTTATTAAAATATTAATTGTTAAACTATTAAAATATCAAACTATTTTAAGTTTCAGAATATGTTTAAAATGTACATTAGGCTGTAGCACATGAGAAACAAAGAAATTTAAAATATAATTAAAATATGTTAGAGGATAAAATATAATAAAGCAAATTTAAATAAAATTAAAATAATATTAGCTCTTGAAAAAAAAAATGAAACATAATACTATAAATATAGGTATTTGAGAAGACGGAGAATATTATTAGATTTAGGGGTAAAACCGAGAATGCACCACAGCAGAATATCTTTCTTAACAAGAGACAAAGCAGAAAGATCGAGAATTCTAAAGAGAAGGGCAGAGAGAGATACTCTGCTAGGGTTTTTCACCACCGCTCACACTCATAGGAAAATCTCACAACACTCACTGGAACGACGAAGCACAGCGCAAGGAAAACAGATATACTCTCAAAAGGTACTGAATCGGAAAACTTTTTCTCGTTAGCATTTTCGGAATGAATAACAGTATTTAAATGTTTGAAATGTACCGATGCTGTTTTGTTTACTTCTAACAAATATGAAGAGAAGAAAACTTTACAGAAATGAAAGGAGACAATTTCTACGGAAGAGAGTCTTCAAAGGAAGAGAAAGAAAATAAGGTGAAAGATAAGGAGAAGGAAGAAGATATGTTCACTAAGTTACCTAAGGAAATTATTCTACACATCCTTTCTTTTTTGGATGCGAAAATTGCAGTTCAAACATCAGTTCTGAACAAACGGTTTAGGTATCTTTGGGCTGCCCTGCCCGTTATTAACTTCGATGAGGCATTATACCAAGATGCTATATCTTTCGAGGATTTTGTATATAGTTTTTTGTTTTACAGATATAATTCCACTAATGTTTTCAATGTTAATTTAAAGTGTCACAAAGACCATCTACCCATCCTACGTGATAATGCTGTGGTATATTACATCATTTACCATGTTATTGATACACCATCCATCGCCACTAACATTCAGGTACTTACAATCTTTGCTGATTGTCATGTTAATATCCTTCCTAAACTCTCTGTATGTACCTCTCTCACCACTCTCAAACTTTCTTACATGCTCAGTCTGACCAAAAATTTCGATATCCCTTCTCTTAAACACCTATACCTCTGCTGTTGTCGATTTGTGGTTGGAAGGGAAAACTCTTTTGATCAATTTAAGGGTTGTGTTAATTTGGAATCTTTACATATTGATAGATGTACATACCATAATGAAATCAATACCTTCAAAATCTCTACCCCCAACCTTCTAGACTTAAATATATCACGTTTTCTTGTGGATGGGTTTGATGAAGATTACTGTGTCTTTGAGCTTCAAACACCAAGGCTTCGATATTTTAAATATGATGGTTATCATTTATATTGTTTTTCCACTGAGATCAATCTTCTCTTTGTGGAGGAACTATATATTGATGTAGGTTGGTTGCCTAAAGATATCTGTTCCTTATATACTCTGATTGAACTATTTGAAATCATGCAAAGGGCAAAATCTATATCTTTGTCATCCAAAATTATTGATGTAAGTATTTTTCTTTTGTCAAATTATGATACTTTACAATATCATTATAGCACAAGAATTGAATTACAATGTTGTCTAATGTTATAATTTATATTTTGTAGGTTTTGTCTATGTTTCCTGATGAATTAGAGGATAAATGTTCTCCTTTCACTAGAATGCAAACTTTTGAGTTAATATGTGACTCATCTTCCTCCTCTGCCATGCCTCAGGACGTAAAAAAATATTTATTTGGTGAAGACAACTCTTCTTTCACTCCATAGACTGAGGGTTGAAAAATCTGTGTTCAAAATTGAAAAGAAAGTGGATGAGCTTATTAAGAACTATATTAACAGTGCTTCTTCAAAAGAAGAGTCTAATGATGATGAGTCAACTGAGGAGGATACTATGAAAATGTCTGAATCAGAATAGGAGTTTAAAGTCTTTGTCATGTCTGTTTTGATGGTTTTCTATTTTGAAAAAATTAAAAAAATGTAAAAGTTGGCTATTAAGCCATTTATGTTTGAATCTTTGCTTGTACTTTTGTTATGAAATTATCAATGAAATGATCTATTTTAAATTACATCCTGTGCTAAACAACTGACTGATGAACTTAAAATTAATGTATCTGTATGTATGAGTGCAAAACTGTTAAGTTCACTATCATATGTCTTTGCACACTCATACTAAATTGAAGACTCTATCATTTCACAATTGTTACAGAACATAACATGCTTACATTGATGTGAAATGGAATATGAGCTGCTGATACAGTCATAAGAGGGTTACATTGATGTGAAATGGCACATGAGCTGATATGCAGAATTTAATTCATTGCAAAAGCTGCACAATCGATTAAAACGTGTAAATGATAGAGGTGTTAATGCATTCTTATACTTTTTGTATAATTTCCACTGTTAAATCAATTTGAGTATTTTGAATGATTGCATACACAACTGTATTAGCTTCAAACTTTAGTTGCTTTACTCTGATACCTGTTTTTGAATCTGATACTTGCTTGAAATTGATTCTGAAATTGATACTTTGATTAATTCATTGTTTTTAACTCTGTTACAAAACAGTAGGGGGAGAACTTATTGAATTAGAGCTAATGTATTTGGATCTGTGAATTATGTAATGGTTATAATGGTTTTCTAAATTTATAAATTTAACTATTAACTTCTTTTTTTGTTTTTTAACTATTAAATATTTCTTCATTTCTTGTTTGAACAAATAAATAATATATTACACTAAAAATAGATTAAAAATATATGCTATATAACAGAATAAATTTAAATAAAAAGAGATGAAACTAACTGAAATGTTTTTCTTAACAAACAGGATAAGAAGAAATTAAATGAAATGAAATTTTACCCAGATTACTTTTTTGAAAAAGGTAAAATGAAACATATGATTTTAAGTATAGATATTTAGTCCTTTGCTTTGTTTAATATCGATTTTTTAAATTGAATATTCAAATTAAGATGTATGAGATATTTGTGTTAAGTCACATATAACATACTATAATTAGTATTCATGAGTGTTCTCTGTGATTTGTCAAAAAGGAAAAACAATGTTTAGAAAGTCAATTGTTAAATATATATATATATATATATATATATATATATATATATATATATATATATATATATATATATATATATAACTTAATATGTTGTATGTACATATCATTAATAACTTTAGTGTTTTAATTTTTAATATATTTTGCTTTTGCACATAATTTTAAAAACCAAGTCTCTTGATCCTTTTGTTTCTTCACAAAATGTACTTTCAGTTGGTTTTAAGTGCACATAAAGTATATGACACAATCGAATTTCTGTCATATATTTATAAAAATATGGAAATTACCTATGAGAAATTACCCACGTAATATAAAAGCTATAGCTAACTTTAGATTGCATAAGGACTGTACCTGTGTATAATAAGTTCATTATAGCATACGAAATTTACTTATTCTATCACTAAACAAAACCCATGCAAATATTAGACACTCAATCGTTGGATTTTCTGATAGTATTTATGACACAACAAATTAGAGTGCATACACTATTCCCAAACAAAACGCATGCAAATTTATATTATCACACTCTTCCTTATCTTTATTTCTCTCAAACACTCTTTTCCACCTTCTTATTATATATTTTAAAATCATTTATAATAATAACTTTTCGTATTCACCATCTTCGTTACAGTATTGCTTTGATAAGAATTACCATCGGAATGCTACTAAATTAAGATATATTTACTTTTTATATAACACTTAATTATTAGAAGATAAAATATAATAAAGTAAATTTAAATAAACTTAAAATAATAGTAATTCTTGAAAAAAAAATGAAACATAATACTATAAATATAGGTATTTGAGAAGAGGGTCAAGAAAAGTTTTCAGAAATGAAGGGAGACAATTATTACAGAAGAGAGTCTTCAAAGGAAGAGAAAGAAAATAAGGGGAAAGTTAAGAAGGAGAAGGAAGAAGATAGGTTAACTAAGTTACCTGATGAAATTATTCTACACATACTTTCTTTTGTTGATGCAAAAACCGCAGTTCAAACATCTGTTCTGAACAAACGGTATAGGTATCTCTGGGCTTCCCTGCCCGTTCTTAACTTTGTTGACTCATTTCATGGTCCTGAATTTTTTGAGGCTTTTATAAGACATTTTTTGGCTTACAGAGATACTTCCATCAATATTTTCAATGTTAATTTAAAGTGTCTATATAGCTTTGATGATGAATATTTGGTTGACTACATCGTCGTAGACTCCATCATTGAGCATATTATTGATACACCATCCGTCACCACTACCATTCAGGTACTTACAATCGATGCTGATATTTGTGTGAGTCACCTTCCTAAACTTTCTGTATGTACATCTCTAACTACTCTCAAACTTTCTAACATATTTAGTGAGATCGCAAATTTCGATATTCCATATCTTAAACACCTATACCTCTGTGATTGTCAATTTGAGTGTGAATTGGAAAACCCTTTTGATCCATTTAAGGGTTGTATCAATTTGGAATCTTTATATTTTCATGGTTGTATGTACTCTGCTGAAATCAATACCTTCAAAATCTCTACCTCCCACCTTGTAGATTTAAATCTATCAGGTTTCATTTTGAATGGTAACTTTCAAGCTGATTGTGTCTTTAAGCTTCAAACACCAAGGCTTCAATATTTTAAATATACTGGTTATTATTTATATTGTTTTTCCGCTCAGATTAATCTTCTCTTTGTGGAGAAAATATATATTGATATAGGTTCGTTGTCTAAAGATACTGATTCCTTATATACTTTGATTGAGCTATTTGAAACCATGCAAAGGGCAAAATCTATATCTTTGTCATCCCAAATCATTGAAGTAAGTATTTTTTTTTCGTTTGTCAAATTATGTTACTTTACATTGTCGTTGTATCACAAGAATTGAATTACAATTTGTTATGTTCTAGTAACAGTATTTACCACACAAGAAATTGGAGTGCATAGAAAAAGTCGAAGTTGTTTGGATATTGTGAGAGTATTTATCAGTAATTAGGTTTAATAATTGAGAGATAAGCAATGGAAGGACTGCATAGGAAACTGCCAAACAAAACGCATGCAAATATTAGACACTCAATCCTTGTATTTTGTGACAGTATTTATGACACAACAAATTAGAGTGCATACACAACTCCCAAACTAAACGCATGCAAATTTATATTATCACACTCTTTTCCTTATCTTTATAAGAATAATTTTTCATATTTCACCATCTTCGTTGCCATATTCTTTGGATAAGAATTAAAATCGGAATCCTAATAAATTAAGATAATTATTTTTTATATAACTCTTAATATGTGTCATTGCTAAAAAAAATAATAATTAGAAGATACAATATAATAAAGTGAATTTAGATAAAATTAAAATAAAACAAATGATAGTAATTCTTGAAAAAAAAATGAAAAATAATTCTATAAATATAGGTATTTGAGAAGGCCGAGAATATGAAGAGATCAAAAAATCTACAAATGAACGTAGACAATATCTACGAAAGAGACTCTTCAAAGAAACAGGAGAAAAATAAGGAGAAGGAAGAAGACATGTTAACTGAGTTACCTGAGGAAATTATTCTACACATTCTTTCTTTTGTGGATGCAAAAACCGCAGTTCAAACATCTGTTCTGAACAAGCGGTGTAGGTATCTTTGGGCTTCCCTCCCCGTTTTTAACTTCGACGACTCATCATTCCAAAATGCTATATTTTTTAAGGATTTTGTAGATGATTTTTTGTCTTGCAGAGATACTTCCACCAATGTTTTCAATGTTTATTTAGATTGTCACCATGTTGTTGTTTATAATGATGATCATGTGGTAGATTCTATCATTGAGCATGTTATTGATACACCATCTATCACCACTACCATTGAGGTACTTACAATTCTTGCTGAGTATGTTGTGAGCAAACTTCCTAAACTCTCTGTATGTTCATCTCTCACTACTCTCAAACTTTGTCAAATATTCAGTCAGACCACGAATTTCGATTTTCCTTCTCTTAAACGCCTATATCTCTGTCATTGTCAATTTGAGTGTGAATTTATCCAACACCCTTTTGATCCCTTTAATGGTTGTGTCAATTTGGAATCTTTAAATTTTGATAGCTGTGTATACTATCTTGAAATCAAGACCTTCAAAATCTCTACCCCCACCTTGTAGACTTAACTATATCACGTTTTAGAGTGGCTGGGAAATTAGAAGCTGACTGTGTCTTTGAGCTTCAAACACCAAGGCTTCAATATTTTAAATATACTGATACTCATGTTTTATATAGTTTTTTCACTGAGATTAATCTTCTCTTTGTGGAGAAAATATATATTGATTTACGTTTGTTGGCTCAAGATACTATTTCCTTACACAATTTGATAAAGCTATTCGAAATCATTGAAAGGGCAAAATCTATATCTTTGTCTTCCAGAATCATTGATGTAAGTATTTATCTTTTGTCAAATTACGATGCTGTACAATATCATTGTAGCATAATTATAGTATTACAATGTTGTCTAATGTGATGATTCATTTTTTTGTAGGTTTTATCTATGTTTTCTAATGAATTAAAGGATAAATGTTCTCCTTTCACTAGAATGCTAACTTTTGAGGTAATATGCAATCCATATTCCTCCCCTGCCATGCCTCAGGACGTAAGAAATTATTTATTTGGAGCATCTTGTTGATTTATTTTAAATGGATATGAAGGTAAGTTATTTTTAATGTTTTTCTTTTAAACATAAAAATCTCAATTGTTTCTTTTTCTGAATATTATGGTGTTAATTTTGCTTACAGATTCAAAATGAACCCATATCGTTGAAGACTTCTTTTTGCGCAGAAGAGTTAAACGGAGTTAGAACCAATATGATGGTGTTTATTTCTCTATGTTTTATAATGTATTTGTTTTTTTCTTTATGAATACAATAGTAGTACCGGTGATTATTCTTTATTTTGAAGTCTTTATGTAAGCGATATATCATATTTATTCAATTTCTATCGTAAATGATAAATCTTTTTTATCTTACCTATAGTTCTATGTTATTTTATTAAAAACTTTTATCTTACCTATAGTTAACTCTATAAATTAAATTGTTTGCCACATTAATATATAAAATTTTACTTAAATAGATGGAGATGATGTCTTTTTCTAGTCATAGTTTCGTTTTTTAGGCATAATATTAACTTATCCTTTTCAATTTCTTCTAATGACATTTAAATTTAAATAACATTTAACTCATATTTGAAATATAAAATAAGTTATTAGATAATGTTTAAGTTGTAAATACAAACGGTATGTTAATTTTTGTTATTTTTTATAAAGGAAGTTTAATGTTACATTAATCAATTAAGATTATCTAACGAGACAAAACTTATTAACCATACTTCAATTTGGTTATTAATATTAGAGGTCAACATAATTAATTGAACTTTGAACAGTTAAAAATTTGTTTAAACAAATTGAATTAACCCAACTCAATTGAAATGACTAAATTGAAATATTTCTAAAGTTGGAAAATTAAAATTAGCCCAAAATTTTGTAGATGGACTAATTTCAATTTTCATTGAAAGTTAAGGAAAAAAAAACATATTTAACCTATTTTTTTATACTTTTAATCATTAATTTTTATGTGCATCAAAGAAAGGATATTTATTTATTATGTGACTTACCAAAACTTAAAAGTTATCTATCATAAATTATCCAATAAATTTAAAAGTTATATATAATTTTAGCTTCCATAAGGACTGTACTTGTACCTGTATATAATAAATTACAATTTTAGATCATTTTTGGCACTCAATTATTACTAATTGAACCCTTTCAACATATAAGATAGCTTCATTTACTATGTCATATTATTAATATAATAATAATAATAATAATAATAATAATAATAATAATAGTATCAAAATAAAAGATGGATGACTTTCTTACTTACCAGTTAATTTTTAATTAGGATATTAATGTTTAACTAGCGACTCATGAGTTTGGAAAATTTAAAACAAATTTAAATGTGAGATCTAAAATAAATTTAAGAGCTTTTGAAACATGAAGTAATTTGAATTAAAAATGAAGAGTTATATTCTGAGTGAATTTATGTATAGACTAATTTTAATTTATAAAAAGCATTCTAAATTTTGTTATCATTTTACAAAATAATATCATTTTCTTATGTTAACATTCCTAATCATCGGGCCTTATTACATTGAATATAATGGAGCACAACTTAGCATCTTTAATATTGTTTCCTTACCTTGTTTGACTTTGTCTTTTCTCACCTTTAGATAGGAGAAAATTCGGGCTATATTGAAATTTTAAAATTTGGACTTATTTTTGTGACATTCTTTTAATCAGAGTTATTTATTTGAGTTTATTATTAATAAAAGTAATATTGTAATAGACTTGAATTTTAAAGAATTTAGTCTTATGACCTCCATAAAAGCTTTGTTTTTATCAATAAAAATATTGTATAAGGAACTTTTATTAAAGATGTGTTTTGTTTGTAATTAGAATATTATTTCGTCTCATCCAATATCAATAAACAACAAAAAGGAAAAAAAATAATCATACAAACGAAAAATTAATAAATGCAATAAATCATATCAATGGAAAGAAAGAAAGTTAACAAGATACCAACTTCCATATACAGAGCAATATCAATAATACGCTACAACTTTATCAATGGAAACATCCATTAATAAATTAAATAACTACTTCCATCGACAACTGCAACTTACCGATAAAAAATTCTATTGATAAATAAATAAAAATATTCCTCATAATCAACTTTTAGCAATGGATATTAATTTGCCAATAAAAGTTCATCGATAATTTATATTTTTTATTTAATGATATGAAATGATAAATAATTGTTAATTCAACATTTATACAATATCACATATTTAAATTAAGTATCAAATAAATTAATTAGTATGAACTCAAGATAAGAAAATAAATTATAAGTGAGTCATAAACAATGAAAATAAGTAGATAAACAATGTAGATAAATTTTGTTATCATCTAGTGACAGTATTTTCCACACAAGAAATTGGAGTGCATATAAAAAAGTCGAAGTTCTTTGGATATTCTGAGACTATTTATTAGCAATTAGGTTTAATGACTGAAAGATAAGAAATGGAAGGACTGCATAGGAAACTGCCAAACAAAACGCATGCCAATATCAGATACTCAATGGTTGGATTTTGTGACAGTACAACTCCCAAACTAAACACATGCAAATTTATATTATCACACACTTCCTTATCTTTATTACTCTCACACACTCTTTTTCACCTTCTTATTATATATATATTGAAATTATTTATAATAATAACTTTTCGTATTCACCATCTTGTTACAGTATAGCTTGGATAAGAATTAACATCGGAATCCTACTAAATTAAGATAAAAGCTTTTTATATAACACTTAATTATTAGAAGATAAAATATAATAAAGTAAATTTAAATAAAATTAAAATAATAGTAATTCTTGAAAAAAAAATGAAACATGATACTATAAATATAGGTATTTGAGAAGAGGGTCAAGAAAAGTTTTCAGAAATGAAGGGAGACAATTTTTACAGAAAAGAGTCTTCAAAGGAAGAGAAAGAAAATAAGGGGAAAGATAAGGAGGAGAAGGAAGAAGATAGGTTAACTAAGTTACCTGATGAAATTATTCTACACATCCTTTCTTTTGTTGATGCAAAAACCACAGTTCAAACATCTGTTCTGAACAAACGGTATAGGTATCTCTGGGCTTCCCTGCCCGTTCTTAACTTTGTTGACTCATTCGATCTTCCTGAAATTTTTAATTCTTTTGTAAGACATTTTTTGGCTTACAGAGATACTTCCATCAATATTTTCAATGTTAATTTAGAGTTTCTATATAGTTATGAAGATGAATATTTCAGAGACTACATGGTAGACCTCATCGTAAACTCCACCATTGAGCATGTTATTGGTACACCATCCGTCACCACTACCATTGAGGGACTTACAATTGATTCTTATTCTCTTATGAGTGATCTTCCTAAACTCTCTGTGTGTACATCTCTAACTACTCTCAAACTTTCTAACATATCAATTGATACCGCAAATTTCGATATTCCAACTCTTAAACACCTATACCTCTGTTATTGTCAATTTGATTGTGAATTGGAAAGCCCTTTTGATCCATTTAAGGGTTGTATCAATTTAGAATCTTTATATTTTCATGGTTGTACGTACTCTGCTGAAATCAATACCTTCAAAATCTCTCCCTCTCACCTTGTAGATTTAAATATGTCTGGTTTCATATCGAATGGGTACTTTCTATCTGACTCTGTCTTTAAGCTTCAATCACCAAGGCTTAAATATTTTAAATATACTGGTTATGATAATTTGTATCCTATTCTCACTGAGATTAATCTTCTCTTTGTGGAGAAAATATATATTGATTTACGTTGCTTGGATAATGATACTAATTCCTTATATACTTTGATTGAGCTATTTGAAATCATGCAAAGTGCAACATCCATATCTTTGTCATTAGAAATCATTCATGTAAGTATTTTTTTTTTCTTTTGTCAAATTATGATACTTTACGTTATCGTTATCGTTGTAGCACAAGAATTAAATTACAATTTTGTCTGATGTGATAATTCATTTTCTTTTTTTGTAGGTTTTATCTATGTTTTCTTATGAATTAGAGGATAAATGTTCTCCTTTCACTAGAATGCAAAATTATGAGATAATATGCGATGATTCTTCCTCCGCCATGCCTCGGGACGTAAAAAAATATTTGTTTGGTGCCTATTGATTTAATTTACATGGATGTTAAGGTAATTTCAACTAAAAGTTTTTTTTTTTTAAATATAAAAACAAATATTTTATTTATTTCTGAATCTTATTGTGTTTTTTTTTTGTTACAGGAGCAATATTGAAAACCCAATTTCGTTGAAGATGTCTTGTCGCGGGGAAGTTTAATCAATTTAGATGATATATTTCTCTAGCTTTTATAGAGGTTTCATAATTTTATTTATGAATAGAATAGTAGTGCCGGTGATTATTCCTTATTTTGTAGTTTTGATGTAAGGGATATCTTATATCACAGTTTCGTTTTTTTGCTATAATATTAACTTGTTTTTTTCTATTTCTTCTGAAAACAAATAAATTTAAATATATTTAAAATATATAACCTCATTTAAAATATAACGAATTAATTTTAATTTTTAGATGTAAACAGAACCAATATATTCATATTTTGTTATTTTCTATAATATAAGTCAAATCTTACGTTAATCAATTAAGATTATTTTATTGGACAAATCTTCCTAACCGAGCATTTATTTTGATTATTCATATTATAGGTCATCAAAAATTGATTTAACTATATTGAATAGGTAACAGTTATATTGAACTAAAAAATAATTGTTTTCGAATTGAATTGAATATTAAATCAAATAAACTCGTCTGTAGTGATAGTTAGTTCTAATTAAACTAATTTTTATTCTAATAAGTTAAACTGGACTTAATTTTTATTTAAAAACTTAAAAAAAATAGTTAAGTAAATAATAATTATATATCTTTATTCAAGCATATAAATTTTTCGATAAATAATAAAATTAAAAAATTGAAGACCCAAAGATTGATATAAACAAGTGACACAATTAAAACTCGGTCGCCGGGATGGCGTATCTTTTGTTTCTTCACACTTTAAACTATAATTCTGAAGTGCACCAAATAAAGTATATGACAGAATTTAATTTCTGAGTGACTTACCAAAACTTAAAAATTGTCTATGATAAATTATCCATTAAATTTACAAGCTATAGATAATTTTAGCTTGCATAAGGACTGTACCTGTACCTTTATAATAAATTAAAATTTTGGATAAATTTAGTCACTATATTATTACTAATTATACCCTTATAAGATATCTTCTTTTACTACTTCATATTGTTAATATTATAATTATTATTAAAATTATTATTATTATTATTATTATTATTATTATTACACTTATAAGTTCTCTACTCTTATCTTGAAATCTCATTTTAAAAAAATCAGAAAATAGAAAGTAAGTGCATTAATTCTAGTAATCTATAAAGTGTTTTGTGATTTTTATCAATGATATTAAGTGTTATAAAAAAAGTATTTATCTTAATTTATTAGGATTCCGATATCCAAACAATATTGTAACGAAGATGGTGAATAGGAAAAGTTAATATTATAAAATAATAAGAAGGTGAAAAAGAGTGTGTGAGAGTAATAAAGATAAGGAAGAATGTGATAATATAAATTTGCATGCGTTTAGTTTGGGCGTTGTGAATGCATTCTAATTTGTTGTGTGATAAATACTGTCACAAAATCAAACGATCGAGTCTTTACCATTCAAGAAATTGGAGTGCATAGAAAAAGACGAAGATGTTTGGATATTGTGAGAGTATTTGTTAGCAATTAGATGGAATGATTGAGAGATAACCAATGGAAGACTGCATAGGAAACTGCCAAACAAAACAAAAAGCATGCAAATATTAGACACTCAATCGTTACAATATTGTTTGGATATCGGAATCCTAATAAATTAAGATAAAAACTTTTTATATAACACTTAATATCATTGCTGAAAGAATAATAATTAGAAGATAAAATATAATAAAGTGAATTTAAATAAAATTAAAATAAAACAAATGATAGTAATTCTTGAAAAAAAATGAAAAATAATATTATAAATATAATTATTTGAGAAGGCCAAGAATATGAATAGAAGAAAACTTTACAGAAATGAAAGGAGACAATTTTTACAGAAGAGACTCTTCAAAAGAAGAGGAACAAAATAAGGGAAAAGATAAGGAGAAGGAAGAAGACATGTTAACTGAGTTACCTGAGGAAATTATTCTACACATCCTTTCTTTTGTGGATGCAAAAACCGCAGTTCAAACATCTGTTCTGAACAAACGTTGTAGGCATATCTGGTCTTTCCTGCCCGTTATTACCTTCGTTGACTCATTTGATGATCCTGCATTTTTTGAGGACTTTGTAAGAAACTTTTTGTCTTACAGAGATACTTCCACCAATGTTTTCAATCTTAATGTTATGTATCACTATAACCTTTATAATGATGATGTGGTAGATTTCATCATTGAGCATGTTGTTGATACACCATCCATCACCAATACCATTCAGGTACTTACAATTCTTGCTGAGTGTAGTGTTAGCAACCTTCCTAAACTTTCTTTATGTACATCTCTCACTACTCTCAAACTTTCTAACATATTCAATTACACCAGAAATTTCGATGTCCCTTCTCTTAAACACCTATACCTCCGCGGTTGTCGATTTTATTGTGGACCGGAAAACGCTTTTGATCCAGTTAAGGGTTGTATCAATTTGGAATCTCTACATTTTGGTAGTTGTATATGTTTTGGCTATGTCAATACCATCAAAATCTCTGCCTCCCACCTTCTAGACTTAAATGTATCACGTTTTAGAGTGGTTGATAGGTTTAACGATTACTATATCTTTGAGCTTCAAACTCCAAGGCTTCAATTTTTTAAATATACCGGTTCTTATTTATTTAGTTTTTCCACTGAGATTAATCTTCTCTTTGTGGAGAAAATATATATTGATGTACGTGGGTTGGCTAAAGTCACTGATTCCTTATATACTTTGATTGAGCTATTTGAAATCATGCAAAGCGCAAAATCTATATCTTTGTCATCCGAAATAATTGAAGTAAGTATTTTACTTTTCTCAAATTATTATACTTTACAATATCATTGTAGCACAATAATGGAATTACAATGTTGTCTGATGTGATAATTCATTTTCTTTTTTGTAGGTTTTATCTATGTTTTCTGATGAATTATAAGATAAATGTTCTCCTTTCACTAGAATGCAAACTTTTGAGTTAATAAACAATTCATATTTCTACTTGGCCGTCCCTCAGGATGTAAAAAATTATTTATTTGGTGTATCTTGTTGATTTGATTTACGTGGATGTCAAGGTAAGTTGTACTAAAAGAGTTTCTTTTTAATACAAAAACACGCTTCTTTATTTTACTGAATATTATGGTGTTAATTTTTGTTACAGGAGCAAAATGGAAGAACTAATATCGTTGAAGAGGTCTTTTTGCCTGAAGTTAATCGGAATTAGATGTTTTATTTCTCTATGTTTTATAATGAGTTTGTGTTTTTCTTTATCAATAGAATGGTAGTCCCTGTTATGTATTCAAGTTCTATCTTGTATGATAAATATTTTTTATTTTACCTATAATCTATGTTCTTTTACAGGAAAAATTTCTAAAACTTGTTGTGAGTTTCTTTTATTATAAACTTTTACATTAAAATAAATTATCCAAATGAATTTATGAACTCCATTCTTTAAATAATTCCATAACTTAAAATGTTACACACATTAATTTATAAAAATTTACTTAAATAAATGGAGATGATGTCTTATTCAAGTCATAGTTTAGTCACATTATGAGAATGCAGAAAATACAGAAATTACAGAAATATACTCATATTATGTTTTATCAAATTTATTTACTTTGTTTTTCTGTTCAAAAGTTATGTCTTAGGCTAATATTCATACAGGATCACATATTTAAATTTAGTATCAAATAAATTAATTAGTATGATCACAAGATAACAAAATAAATTATAAGTGAGTATTAAAAAATGTAGATAAATAGATAAACAATGTAAATAAATTAAAGAATTTGATGGAATATTTAAAATAAAACCAACAGACGGAAATAAAAAAAATGTAAACAGAGAAACATAATGGACAAATTTGTTATGTTATTGTACAGTATTTAACACACAAGAAATTGGAATACATAGAAAAAGTGGAAGATCTTTGAATATTGTGAGAGTATTTATTAGCACTTAGGTTGAGTGATTGAGAGAGAACCAATGGAAGGACTGCATAGGCAACTGCCAAACAAAATGCATGCAAATATTAGAGACTGTTGGACTTTGTGACAGTATTTATCACACAACAAATTAGAGTGCATACTAAACTCCCAAACTAAACCCATGCAAATTTATAATATCCCATCAAATGTCTATATTTTTAAAACTGAATACTAAACAGAAGTTCATTTCTCAACATTAGGATGGAAAAAAGCATTTAAACCTTTAAAATCTCATTGTATTACAATAACGTAATTACAATGTTGTCTAATGTCATAATTCTTTTTTTCGTATGTTTTGTCTATGTTTTCTGATGTATTGGAGGATGCATCTTCTCCTTTCACTAGAATGCAAACTTTTGAGTTAATATGTGATGCATCTTCCTCCTCTGCCATGCCTCAGGACGTAAAAGAATATTTATTTGGTACATCTTGTTGATTTAATTTACGTGGACGTGAAGGTAATGTGAGGGTAAGTAATTCTAAAAGATTTTATTTTTTTAAACTTGAAAAGACACATATTTCTTGTTCTGAATTACATGTTTATTTTCATAAGTCACCACGGGTGCAAGACTCGCCATAGTCCGACTCTCATTTTAAAGTTCGGACGAGTCAAGTCTAGAAAATAATATGCTTAGGTTGTGTTTTCTAACTGTTTTGTTTTCAATTCACTCTTATATGATCACATGCTTAATCTTCTGTTATATGTATTTGTTTATATAATTAGCTCACCCTTGCTTGTTTGTGTTTGTGTTTGTTGCCTGCTTTTACTTTTGCGATGTCATATAAAATTATTGACTCTAGAGATATAGTAATATGGAGAAGACAAAATTGTTTCAAGCACCGACAGAACCGGAAGCACCCTTTGTTTCAAACAGGGGAGGGCGGGTTATTCACATTTCATTTGATGGTCAGAGGCGAATTGAAAGCTAAGCTGTGGTAATTCTAAGGATTCCCCCTGGGAAAAAGAGAGATGTCTCCTACGTTACCATAAAGGGGTGATAATAGAGTCGTGGATTGGGATCCGGATCTAAGAGTTCTCCTTCCTTGTGGCTAGCTTCCTTCAGCTGCAATAAGTATCTAATCTCTACCTCTTTCTGACTTCAAGTACCGATCTTCTATCAAAGGAACCTTTCCAGAAGTGCCCTTCCTTGGTTTAGTCCAGTCTGCATTCTTCGCTTAGTGTCAATCTTTTATGATAGAGTTAGGCTCTTCGTAAGATAGCCAAGGGTAACTTTCCTATCAATCAAGTAAAGGAGACCCACATGCCCACTTCTCCTTCCCCGCCCCATTTCTGGGATGGGCCTCGCTGTCGCCTTTGGCTCGAGCTACTTTTTCTCCTGGGAACCAATAACATAAGGTGAATGAGGCCTCAGTGGAGAATGTCCTGGAGGGGAGTGAGGAAGCAGCTTCTTAGTCTTTCTAGGAATTCCATAGTTTTCCCATACATCTGAACAATTTCAGTCCTTGTATTTCGAAGTACTTTAGTATTCCACGTTTTTAAATTTCCTCTACATTCTGGATTACTGTAATCTTTAATTTTAATTTCTTAGAACCTTATCTGCTATTTTATTATTCCAACTGCTTTCTATTATCATCCATGTTGACGTCTTAATTTTTATACCCGAAATGAAGTATAAAATTGGGATGTCACATATAACATACTATAATTAGTATTCAGGAGTGTTCTCTGTGATTTGTCAAAAAGGAAAAACAATGTTTAGAAAGTCAATTATTATATATATATATATACCTTCAATATCGCTAAATATATGTAACTTAATATGTTGTATGTACATATCATTAATACCTTTAGTGTTTTAATTTTTAATATATTTTGCTTTTGCACATAATTTAAAAAACCAAGTCTCTTATCCTTTTGTTTCTTCACAAAATGTACTTTCAGTTGGTTATAAGTGCACATAAAGTATATGACACAATCGAACTTCTGTCATATATTTATGAAAATATGGAAATTACCTATGAGAAATTACCCACGTAATATAAAAGCTATAGCTAACTTTAGCTTGCATAAGGACTGTACCTGTGTATAATAAGTTGATTATAGCATACGAAATTTACTTATTCTATCACTAAACTTTAATTATATAATCTTATTTACCATAAATGAAATTGGAGTGCATAGGAAAAGTCGAAGATCATTGGATATTGTGAGATTATTTATTAGCAATGGAAGGACTGCATAGGAAACTGCCAAAGAAAATCCATGCAAATATTAGACACTCAATCGTTGGATTTTCTGATAGTATTTATGACACAACAAATTAGAGTGCATACACNATTCCCAAACAAAACGCATGCAAATTTATATTATCACACTCTTCCTTATCTTTATTTCTCTCAAACACTCTTTTCCACCTTCTTATTATATATTTTAAAATCATTTATAATAATAACTTTTCGTATTCATCATCTTCGTTACAGTATTGCTTTGATAAGAATTACCATCGGAATGCTACTAAATTAAGATATAATTACTTTTTATATAACACTTAATTATTAGAAGATAAAATATAATAAAGTAAATTTAAATAAAATTAAAATAATAGTAATTCTTGAAAAGAAAATGAAACATAATACTATAAATATAGGTATTTGAGAAGAGGGTCAAGAAAACTTTTCAGAAATGAAGGGAGACAATTTTTACAGAAAAGAGTCTTCAAAGGAAGAGAAAGAAAATAAGGGGAAAGATAAGGAGAAGGAAGAAGATAGGTTAACTAAGTTACCTGATGAAATTATTGTACACATCCTTTCTTTTGTTGATGCAAAAACCGCAGTTCAAACATCAGTTCTGAACAAGCGGTATAGGTATCTTTGGGCTACCCTGCCCGTTATTAACATCGTTGACTCATTCGATGATCCTTCCTTTTTTGAGGCTTTTGTAAGAACTTTTTTGGCTTACAGAGATACTTCCATCAATATTTTCAATGTTAATTTAGAGTGTTTACATAGCCTTGATGACCGATATTTGCTAAACGACATTGTAAGTTCCATCGTAGACTCCATCATTGAGCATGTTTTTGATATACCATCCTTCACCACTACCGTTCAGGTACTTACAATCGATGCTTATTGTTGTGTGAGTGACCTTCCTAAACTTTCTGCATGTACATCTCTCACTACTCTCAAACTTTGTGACATATTCAGTGAGGACGCAAATTTCGATATTCCTTCTCTTAAACACCTATACCTCTGTGAATGTCTTTTTTCCTGTGAATTGGAAAACCCATTTGATCCATTTAAGAGTTGTGTCAATTTGGAATCTTCTCTTTGTGGAGGAACTATATATTGATGTAGGTTTGTTGCCTAAAGATATTTATTCCTTATATACTCTGATTGAGCTATTTGAAATAATGCAAATGGCAAAATCTATATCTCTGTCATCCAAAACCATTGAAGTAAGTATTTTTCTTTTGTCAAATTAAGATACTTTACAATATCATTCTAACACAAGAATTCAATTACAATGTTATCAAATGTGATAATTCATACTCTCTTTTGTAGGTTTTATCTATGTTTCCTGATGAATTAGAGGATAAATGTTCTCCTTTCACTAGAATGGAAACTTTTGAGTTAATATGCAATGCATCTTCTTCCTCCGCCATGCCTAAAGACGTAAAAAAATATTTATTTGGCACATCTTGTTGATTTAATTTACATGTATGCAAAGGTAAGTTTTACCAAATTGTTTTTTTTTTTTCAAATATTAAAACATGCTTATATCTTTTTCTGAATATTGGTATTTATTTTGGTTACAGGAGCAAAATGGAAAAACCAATGTGTTGAATATGTCTTTTTGCGGAGGAGTTAAACGGAATTAGATGTTGTATTTGGTTTTATAAAGAATTCATGTTTCTCTCTATGAATAGAATAGTAGTCCCGGTGATTATTCCTTATTTTGTATTTCATATATATTCAAGTTCTATCTTGAATGTTGAATTTTTTTAATTATAAACTTGTACAATAAAAATAATAACTCAAATCAATTTCTGAACTTCAATTTGAAAATAACTCCATAATTTGAATTTTTAGTCTCATTAATATATAAAAATTACTTATAATCAAATCGACATGATGTCTTATTCAAGTCATAGTTTCGTTTTTTAATCATGATATTAACTTATACATATCTATTTTTTCTGAAAATATTTAAATTTGAACATCACTTAAAATATATTATCACATATTTAAAATTCTACAAAACCAAAATATACAGATTTTTGTTATTTTTTATAAAATAAGTCAAATGTTACATTAATCAATTAATATTATCTAATGAGACAATTCTTCCTACCCATACATATATTTGATTATTAATATTAGAGGTTATCAAAATTAATTGTGCTTATATAAAAAATTACACTTAATTAAAAATAGTTATTTTGAACTGAATTAAAAATTAATTCAAATCAACTGAATTAATCTACTTTGTGTTCTAATAAACTAAACTAAAGAGATCTTAACTATTATTCAAAAACCTTAGAAAAGAAATTACGTAGATAAGAAATATTTGTCTTTATTCAATGTGTTATATGAAATATAGTCAGATTGTCTTACGCTTTACAAATTATGGTATTAATGATTAATTATTGGGTTTTATTGTCTAAAAATATATTGCATTAATGGTTAAACAATGTATTTGGTTGTCAGAAGATCCATAAATACATTGAAGTATAATCATCTTGATCTATCAGAATAAAAATATAGACCTCTTTTTGAAACATATCTGATTCTGACGTCGGAGTGTCTTCTACAGGTCAACCATCACTCGTGAAAGATTATTTGAAGAGTTGGACGATCGGAACTTGAAAAAAAAAAAGACGACTAACCTCTGACAAATGTAACCAAAACATTCAAGAATATAGAATTTTCCATAAACAAAAAATTAAAAAGTTGAAATGAATCAAATCGAACCAAAGAGGCGGGCTGAAATTCGATCAACATGACGGACATAATAAAAATCAATCAAGTCAATAACGACCTAAAAATTCGATCAACTTGACGGTCACAATAAAAACTGGAATAACGATCTAAAATTAATCAAATTAAGTCGAGATGACCACAAAGAAAACTTAATCAAGTCACATGTTCCTATTTTTTAAAACCTATTTTAAATCCTCCATACGCAGAAATCATTGATTTAATCATACCTGGGTGCAATTTAAGTTTAGCCATTTATAAAATAAAATCACTTACTTTATTTAACACAAACTCTGTGGTATGCTAAAGTCAAAGATTCCACTCAATACCTCTTTACTGAATCTCCATTGTCAATGCATATACTAACATCATCACCACAAAGAAATTATTCTTGAAATTTTTTTAAAACCATCACCTTACTTACTTGTCCACAATCGTAATCATAACCACAAATGTTTACAAACAATACAATAAACATATATAAGTTTCATCTCATATTTTTAAAATAATGAGTCTCATTACTTTTAAACTACTATCATTATAAAATGTCATTTTGTTAGTTAACCATGATAATTAAATAGTTAGTTAATCATATTTAGTTAATTGTGATTAGTTAATTACGATTAATTAACTATTAGTGTATGGACCTAATGATAAAAATAGTTAAGTCTAAGCTTTAGTCCGAGGAGCTGAAAATAACAAGAAAAAACCTGCTAAGTTATATAAAGTATAATGATAAGCACGAATAAGTTTAAGTGACTGTTCGAAAAAAAAAAGTTCTAATAAGATACCGACTTTCAAATATAGAACAACATCAACAATATGCACCAACCTTACATTTTTTTATATAATGATATAAAATAATAAATAACTAATAGTTAAACACTTAAAATACAACGAACGTAATTAAATAAATAAAAAGTGTAAACAGAGAAATAATGGACAATTTGTTAATGACAGTATTTACCACACAAGAAATTAGATATTGTGAGAGTATTTATCAGTAATTAGGTTTAATAATTGAGAGATAAGCAATGGAAGGACTGCATAGGAAACTGTCAAGCAAAACGCATGCAAATATTAGACACTCAATCGTTGGAATTTGTGACAGTATTTATCACACAACAAATTAGAGTGCATACACAACTCCCAAACTAAACCCATGCAAATTTATATTATCACACTCTTTTCCTTATCTTTATTACTCTCACAAAATCTTTTTCACCTTCTTATTATTATATATATTGAAATTATTTATAATAATAACTTTTCATATTCACCATCTTCGTTACGATATTGTTTGGATATCGGAATCCTAATAAATTATAAGATAAAAACTTTTTATATAACACTTAATATCATTGCTGAAAAAATAATAGTTAGAAGATAAAATATAAAAAGTGAATTTAAATAAAATTAAATTAAAACAAAAAATAGTATTTGTTTGAAAAAAGTGAAAAATAATACTATAAATATTGGTATTTGAGAAGAGGAAGAAAACGAAGAGAAGAAAACTTTACAGAAATGAAAGGAAAGAATTTTTACAGAAGAGACTCTTCAAAAAAAAGGAAAAAAAATAAGAAGGAAGAAGACATGTTGCCTGGGTTACCTGAGGAAATTATTCTACAAATCCTTTCTTTTGTGGATGCAAAAACCGCAGTTCAAACATCAGTTTTGAACAAACGGTGTAGGTATCTGTGGGCTTCCCTGCCCGTTATTAACTTTGATGATGCGTCATTCCAAGATGCTATGTCTTTTGAGGATTTTGTAGATAATTTTTTGTCTTGCAGAGATACTTCCACCATTGTTTCCAATGTTAATTTAAAGTGTCACTATAATGTGGTAGATTCCATCATTGAGCATCTTATTGATACACTATCCATAACCACTACCGTTGAGGTACTTACAATTCGTGCTTCTTGTCTTGAGAGCAAACTTCCTAAACTCTCTTTATTTACATCTCTCACTACTCTCAAACTTTCATTCATATTGATTGAGATTACAAATTTCGAATTTCCTTCTCTTAAACACCTATACCTCAGTTGTTGTGAAATTTATTATTTTGGAAGTGAAAAGCTGTTTGATCCATTTAAGGGTTGTGTCAATTTGGAATCTTTATATTTTCATAGATTCATATACTATGGTGACACCCATACCTTCAAAATCTCTGCCTCCCACCTTGTAGACTTAAATATATCACATTTTACAGTGTTTGGGGAGTTTGAAAATGACTGTGTCTTTGAGCTTCAAACACCAAGGCTTCAATATTTTAAATATACTGTTTCTGTTTATTTATATCCTATTCTCACTAAGACTAATCTTCTCTTTGTGGAGAAAATATATATTCATATATGTTCGTTGGAGAAAGATACTGATTCCTTAAATACTTTGATTGAGCTATTTGAAATCATGCAAAGGGCAGAATCTATATCCTTGTCATCCAATATCATTGAAGTAAGTATTTTTCTTTTGTCAAATTGTGATACTTTACAATATCTTGGTAGCACAAGAATAGAATTGCAGTGTTGTCTGATGTTATAATTCATACTTTTTTTTTTGTAGGTTTTATCTATGTTCCCTGATAAATTAAAGGATGAATCTTCTCCTTTCACTAGAATGCAAACTTTTGAGTTAATATGTGATAAATCTTCCTCTTTTATCATGCCTAAGGACGTAATAACTTATTTATTTGGTGCTTCTTGTTGATTTATTTTTAATGGATATGAAGGTAAATATTCTAAAATATTTTCAAAAAAATATAGAAACACAATTATTTCTTTTTCTGAATATTTTTGGTGTTTATTTTGGTTCCAGGATCAAAATGGAAAAACCAATATTGTTGAAGATGGCCTTTGCGAGGAAGTTAAACGGAATTAGATGTTATATTTCCCTAGGTTTTATAAAGAACTCATGTTTTTCTTCACGAATAAAATAGTTGTTCCGGTAATTATCTCTTATTTTGTAGTCTTGATGTAAGGGATATATCCTATGTATTCAAGTTCTACCTTAAATGATAAATCTTTTTTATCTTACCTATAGTTCTGTGTTATTTTGTTATGTGTTTTTTTTTTTTTTATTATAAACTTTTACATTAAAAATAATAATATATATGAAGTTATGTACTCTAATCTTAAAATAACTATAAATTAAACTGTTAGTTATCTTAATATATGAAAATTTACTTAAATAAAACGGGATAATTTCTTATTCAAGTCATAGTTTCGTTTTTTAAAAATAATGATTTCTATATTTGTCTAGTTGATTATGATCCTAGTTATTTTGTAAACGTTATTAGTGTTCCTTATTCAAAATAGTGGGATATGGTCATTTGTACTGAAATGAAATTTAGAAAATTTGTACTAGGGTCATATTAGATTTGTCTAAAGGAACAAAATTTATTGGTTGTAAGTGGATCTTTAAGAAAAAAATATCACCTTAATGAATTTATAAAGATGTATAAGGTATGATTAGTAGCAAAAGATTTTACTCAACAGCCCAACATAGATTATTTTGACACCTTTAGGATTTCCTATTCTAGTGTTGTTAGGATTTCCTATTCTAGTGTTGTTAGCCTTAGCAGTTATCTATAAACTATGGAGTTTAAAACTCTCAATTTGTATCTAGTTAAGGGAATGTGTCCAAACTTTTAAAATCTTTATATGGATTGAAATAAACATCAAAACAATAACTTGAAAAACTTGATAATATATTATTATGTGATGATTTTTTCTCTAAATGATACTGATAAATGCTTGTATTCTAAATCTGAAAATGATGATTGGCTTATTATATGCTTGTACATGGATGATATACTAATTTTTAGTTCATGCAATGTTTCTAGCATATAACTAAATTGATACTTTCAATTGATTTTAAGTGCACATAAATAAGTATATATGACAAGATTGAATTTCTGTTATATATTTATGAAAATATGGAAATTATCTATGAGAAATACCCACATAATATAAAAGCTATAGCTAACTTTAGCTTGCATAAGGACTGTACCTGTGCTATCACTAAACTTTAATTATCTGAAATAAGTTGATTATAGCATATGAAATTTACCTATGCTATCACTAAACTTTAATTATATGCTTATGTCAATATATAATTTTGCATAATTTTTATTCTTTATTTTACTTTAAAGTTTTAATATCTAGACGTTATTTAAAAATTTTGATGTATTGTATATGTACTAGCTGTTATTTCAAAATCACGCCGAATAGATTGTAGGATAAAATTGATAAGTTTTGATCCAGTTAGTCATCTAATTAAGCTAAATAAGTTAGCAAGTCTAAAAAAAATCAGTTGCTTATAAAAAAAAAAATCTATAAATATAAATAAAAGATATGATTGTTGAAACTTAGTGACACAATGTTTAGAACATTGATTATTAAACTGTTCATATATCAAACTTATGTAAGTAGTAAAATATGTTTAGCATTTACATTCGATCGGATAAGTTGGAGCATATGAAAAGCAAAGAAAAGAGCTAAGAAGTAAAGAGAAAAAAGTCATTTAAAGTTAACACTTTATCTCATACACCTAAAACAATTTATAACATTGCAATACATAACTTATAACTTATAAAATATTGAAATTAAAAATTCATTCTTAAATTATTTTCATCAATAATTTTATTTTTATTTTATAATTTTATCACTTCTTATTTTCGTAATAAACAATATAAGATCATCTAGAGAAAAAGAAATCAGAAGACAAAATATAATAAATGAATTGAAATTAAACAAAATTTAAAAAAGAAAATAGGGACACAATAAAAATAATATATATTTTTTAAAATTAGAGCCACTTTGAAAAAGAGTGACATGTGAAATTATAAAAATAAATATTATAGAAATTCTATACCAAAAATAAAAATAAGTTCAAATAAATGAACGAGAAAATATCTCACTCTACAATTTCGAAATCAGGTGATTCAAATCCTCTGCTTTAAGTGTAGTAGGTTTTAAAATGGATGACTGTATTGTTGAGCTTCATACACTAATATCTTTTAAATATTTTGACATTCATTTGTATTATTTTTTCCTTTAAGCTTAATCTATAGAGGTCACATTAATAAACAATAATTTACTTAGCAATTCACATTAATAATTTACTTAATACACAATAATTTACTTAAACAAACGACGTGATTCGATAATTATTTATAAAATAAGTGAAATGTTACTTTTGTCAAATCTTATTGTCAATACATGTATTTGATGATTAATATTGGACTTCTACAACCAATGAAAGGACTGCATACAGAACAGCAAATCAAAATACATGCAAATTCATATTGTCAGACTCTGCCTTAAAATGTCTGTCACCATCTTTATCACTACCACACTCCTATTCACCTTCTTAATATTTAAAACCATTGAACGTTACAGTTGTATAAATTAAATACAATAAAAATAATTAAGTTTTAATATTTTTAATAAAACCATCAGTTCTAAAATATCATTTTGTTAGTCTTTACTAAAAGCCCAACTAACCAAAGGCAAGGTCCAAAAATGTAACATGCGCAATACCTTCAACTAGATAACCGAGTAATATTGGCTTTGCTGCATTATGAATGCAGAAAATACAAAATTTATTTTTTAAGAGCCAAAACAGAACATCTTTAGAAGGTTGAGAGTACAACGGACGTAATTAAATAAATAAAAAAAGTAAACAGAGAAACGTAATGGCCAAATTTGTTATCTTATTGTGAAAGTATTTACCACAAATGAAATTGGAGTGCATAGGAAAAGTCGAAGATCATTGGATATTATTGTCAGAGTATTTATTAGAAATTAGGTTTAATGATTAAGAGATAAGCAATGGAAGGACTGCATAGGCAACTGCGAAACAAAACGCAAAACGCATGCAAATATTAGATACTGTATAGTTGGATTTTGTGAGAGTATTTATCACACAACAAATTAGAATGCATTCACAACGCCCAAACCTGTAACCTGTAACCTGTAACCTGTAACCTGTAACCTGTAACCTGTAACCTGTAACCTGTAACCTGTAACCTGTAACCTGTAACCTGTAACC
>NC_028356.1:1419088-1443071 GCF_000741045.1 Vigna radiata var. radiata | reverse complement strand
GTAACCTGTAACCTGTAACCTGTAACCTGTAACCTGTAACCTGTAACCTGTAACCTGTAACCTGTAACCTGTAACCTGTAACCTGTAACCTGTAACCTAAATGGGAGAATAAGGTAATGGTATATGGTAATATGAAAATTGTTATAAATTGTTATCTTTTTATATTATGAATTTTATGAAGATAATTGCTTAAAGTTTTCATAAAACAAACATAATAATATTGGGAAAATGTTTTTTTAATAAATATTTTTGAGAACATTTTCACAAACCAAAATTTATAGATTAAGCAAAATTGCAAATTTCACTATTCTCTCAATTTGTATGAATCAATATCCTTTATTATTTAATATTTCATATATAATTTTTTGTCTATCCGATATACTTTAATGAATGATCTCTATCTTAATTTAGAGTGTTATAAAATAATTTATAGAATGAAGTTTGTTACATTAATAAATAAGAACTTACTTAAATAAAAAGAGATAATGTATATCTTATTCAGTAGTGGTTTCCTTTTCTTCAAAAGATAATATTAACTTGTCATTTACCATTTCTTATGAAGATATTTAAATTTTAAAAACACCTAAAATATATCACATGATAAACATGTTTTTTTTTTAATTTTTTTATTCATATTAAAAACATTGTAAAGGAAATTTAGAATAAATAAATAAATAATTAGAAGATAAAATGTAATAGAGTGAATTTGAATAAAAAAATAAATAAAAAAAGATAATACGAAGAATAATAATATCATTTTAACATAATGACCTGGGAGAGAATGAAATATGAGATACATAAAGAAAAGAGTTCAAAATAATGAACAGCAAAAAATTCTACATCAAAGATTCTTCAAACACTATAATTATTTGATGAAATTATTCTATGCATGAGATAATTTCACCAATGTTTTCAATATTAGTTTAGAGTGTCCGGATAATACATGCTTTTACGTATTAATTGTTTCAGTTTGTAAGATTGTGAGACTAACCTTTCTAACGTGTCTTATTTGCTTCCGAAAGTCTGGATCACCTGAACCGCTTGCCTTCCTTTAGTCTGGTCCACTCGATGGACTTTTGTCTGACCGCTCGACCTCCAGTCTAGACAATGGCGCGAGGTACCTGCAAAAGCAATTCGACTGTTGACAGAGTAGAACGTGAATGACACGTACTTGGAAGTTGGCCCTAACCTTATATTAATAAGTCATCTCATGAATCCTAAAATATAAACAGATTTACCTTTAGATTTGGTCGGTTGCTCATAAACAGCTTATCAATATCTTTAATTAGATATCTTTGATTATTTTATCCTCTGCTGGACTATTGACTCAATCATTTCTTAAACGCTAGCCCAATTGTAACCCAATATCATTTAACCTGGTTTAAACCTGGTGTAGCATCTTGGGCCGAACGATACAGGATGGCAACCGTTCGGTCCATATATACCACACACCTATAGTTTTATTTTCTTTTATAAGAAAAATAACTAAAACTTTGTTGTGAGTTTTTTTCTTATTATTACTATTACAAACTTTTACATAAAAAACAATAATCTAAATGAAATTTATCAATCTCCAATCTTAAAATAACTCCATAAATTAAAGTTCGTCGGTCACAAATTAATATATAAAAATTTTCGTAATAAATGGAGAGAATGTCTTATTCAAAACATAGTTCCGTATCTTTAAACATAATATTAACTTATGCTTTACTATTTCTTTTAAACACATTAAATTTCAATAACATCTAAAGTATATAAACTCATTTAAAATATAACATAAGTAAAAGATAATGTGCATATACGTAAACGGAGCAAACAAGTATGATACAAATTTTATTATTTTTTATAAATGAAATCAAATATTACATTAATCAAATAAGATTATCTAATCATACAAAACTTCGTGTCCATTATTAATATTAGAGGTGATAAATATCAATTGAATTGTACTAAATAGTTAATAATATATTAAATTAAAAAATAGTTTAATTGATCTAAACTAAATTAATTTTTGTTTTAATAAACTGAACTAAACTATTATTCAAACTTAAAATAATTCTATAAATTAAGTAACAACGGTTAATTAGTCGTGATTATTTAATTATGGTTAATTAATTAATTATAATTAGTTAATAATTATTAGTTGATTAATCATGGTTAGTTAACTGTGATTAACTATTGTTAGTTAATCATAGTTAGTTAAATATGATTAGATAATTTGGTTAGTTAATCGTAATTAGTTAACTGTGATTAATTAACTGTAGTTAGTTACTTTTGATTAGTTTGTTGTGATTAAGTAATTGTTGTTAGTTAACTATAGATAGTTAACTGTAGTTGCTTAGTTAATTAGTTTGTTAATCATAGTTAATCTGGATTAATTAACTATTAGTGGATGGACCTAGAATGATAGAAATAATTAGGTCTAAACTTGAGTTTGAGGAGCCGATAATGAACAAGAAGAAACATGCTAAGTAATATAAAGTATAATGATAAACACGGATAAGTTTAAGTTACTGTTCAAAGAAAAAAAGTTCTAATAAGATACCAACATTCATATATAGAACAACATCAACAATATGCTCCAACCTTACATTTTTTTTATGTAATGATATAAAATAATAAATAATTGTTAGTTCAATACTTATATTTTATGTTAATATTTATATAAGATCACATATTTAAATTAAGTATCAAATAAATTAATTAGTATGAAGTCAAGATAAGAAAATAAATTATAAGTGAGTAGTATTAAACAATGTAATTAAGTAGATAAACAATGTGGATAAATTAAAGAATTTGACGGAATATTTTGACTTTTAAATATGAGTTGATATAATTTACTCATATTCAAAATACACCGGAAGTAATTAAATAAAAACAACTTAAACAGAAAAACATAATAGACAAATTTGTTATCTTCTAGTGACAGTATTTACCACACAAGAAATTGAAGTGCATAGAAAAAGTCCGAATGTCTAAACCCTAAACTCAAATGTCTCAGCATGCCACCTGTTTAAAAACTTAACGCCGTCCATTAAATTTAACAAAAAGAATATTATTGAATCAAATTTATCAAATTGGGAACCAAATTGAGCACTTCCAAAATAGGAGGACCCAATTAGAACAAACCCGCAAAAATAGGGATCTCCAAACCTATTAAACCTAAAATAAAATCACTTACTTTGTGATATGCTAAAGTGAAAGATTCCACTGAATACCTCTTTACTAAATCTCCATTGTCAATGCATATACTAACATCATCACCACAAAAAAATTATTCTTGAAATTTTTTTAAAACCATCACATTACTTGTTCACAACCATAATCATGACCACAAATGTTTATAAACAATACAATAAACATATATCAGTTTCATCTCATATTTTTAAAAAAATGAGTTTCATTATTTTTAGACTACTATCATTATAAAATGTCATTTTTAGTTAATTGTGGTTAGTTAATTAGGATTAATTAACTGTTAGTGTATGGACCTAATGATAAAAATAGTTAGGTCTAAGCTTGATTATGAGGAGCTGAAAATGAACAAGAAAAAACATGCTAAGTTATATAAAGTATAATGATAAGCACGAATAAGTTTAAGTGACTGTTGGAAGAAACAAAGTTCTAATAAGATACCAACTTTCAAATATAGAACAACATCAATGATATGCTCCAAACTTACATTTTTTTATGTAATGATATAAAATAATAAATAACTATTAGTTAAACACTTATATTTTAGGCTAATATTTATACACGATCACATATTTAAATTCAGTATCAAATAAATTAATTAGTATCAACACAAGATAAGAAAATAAATTATAAGTGAGTATTAAAAAATGTAGATAAATAGCTAAACAATGTGAATAAATTAAAGAATCTGACGATTTTGAATTTTAAATGAGTTGATATAATATATCAACTCATATTTAAAATACAAGGAACGTAATCAAATAAATAAAAAATGTAAACATAATGGACAATTGTTAGTGACAGTATTTACCACACAAGAAATTGGAGTGCATAGAAAAAGTGGAAGATCTTTGAATATTCTGAGTAGGGCTGGGCAAAAATAACTTATCTGTACTGTACTGCAATTAACTGTCCTATATTGTACTGTTCAGTTTTTAAAAACTGAACTGATAACCGTTACAGTTTAGTTAACTATGAGAACTGTATCTACTCTTACATCTTCTCTATTTTCAGTTCAATTGTTTCATCTTGTCAAGAAAACTTTATTTAATAATAAAATATTNATAAAAATAATTGTTCACATAAAAAAATAATAATTAATTTTTTAAAACAACTTTTTTATCACAAAATTTATATTTTTATCAATAAAAATAAAAAATGTAATTTATATTTTTATATTTTTTAAGTTATATATATAAATATATATATATATATATTTATATTTATTAATAAAATAAATAAACAATAAAATAATTTTTAATAATAAAAGAAATATAAATAAAATAGAAAATAATAATATTAAATAATTAAAAATCAATTTATTAGACAATTATGAATAAAATAAAATAAATATTAAAATAAATTTCAATTAAAAAGAACATGTATTGTTATACTATTTAGTTTAAAAATTAGTACAATTCAGTTTAAAATTAGTATAGTTACTAGTTCAGTTCAGTTTATAATGTAGTTTAGTTAAAATTAGTGTAGTTTACAATTTAGTTAATAGTTCAGTTAGTGTAATTTACAATTCAGTTAATAGTTTAGTTCAGTTTACAGTTCAGTTAATAGTTCAGTTAGTGCAGTTTACAGTTCAGTTAATAGTTTAGTTCAGTTTACAGTTCAGTTAATAGTTCAGTTAGTGCAGTTTACAGTTCAGTTCATACCGTACGGTTCAGTTTGATAAAACAAAAAATAGTTTAGTGCAGTTTGTCTGAACTGTTTTACAGTTCAGTTTTTAGCATTACAGTACAATTCAGTTCGATTTGCCCACTCCTAATTGTGAGAGTATTTATTAGCACTTTGGTTGTGTGATTGAAAGATAAGCAATGGAAGGACTGCATAGGAAACTGCCAAACGCATGCAAATATTAGACACTCAATGGTTGGATTTTGTGACAGTATTTATCACACAACAAATTAGAGTGCATACACAACTCCCAAAGTAAGCACATGCAAATTTATATTATCACACTCTTCCTTATCTTTATTACTCTCACACACTCTTTTTCACCTTTTTATTATATATTTTGAAATCATTTATAATAGTAACTTTTCATATTCACTCGTTACGATATTGTTTGGATATCGGAATCCTAATAAATTATAAGATAAAAACTTTTTATATAACACTTAATATCATTACTGAAAAAATAATAATTTAGAAGATAAAATATAATAAAGTGAATTTAAATAAAATAAAAATAAAAATAAAACAAATAATAGTAATTTTTGAAAAAAATGAAACATAATACTATAAATATAGGTATTTGAGAAGACGGAGAATATGAAGAGAAGAAAACTTTAGAGATATGAAGGGAGACAATTTTTACAGGAGAGACTCTTCAAAGGAAGAAGACATGCTCACTGATTTACCTGAGGAAATTATTCTACACATCCTTTCATTTGTTGATGCGAAAACCGCAGTTCAAACATCAGTTCTGAACAAACGGTGTAGATATCTTTGGGCTTCTCTGCCCGTTATTAACTTCGATAAGGCATCATTCGAATATGATGAACTCTTTAAGGATTTTGTACATAATTTTTTGTCCTGCAGAGATACTTCCATCAATGTTTTCAATGTTAGTTTAAAGTCTCACTTTGGTATTTATAATTGTCATGTGGTAGATTCCATCATTGAGCATGTTATTGATACACCATCTATCACCACTAACATTGAGGCACTTACAATTCTTGCCGTGTGTGTTCTGAGCGAACTTCCTAAACTCTCTGTATGTTCATCTCTCACTACTCTCAAACTTTGTCACATATTCAGTCGGACCACGAATTTCGATTTTCCTTCTCTTAAACGCCTATATATCTGTCATTGTCAATTTGAGTGTGAATTTATCCCACACCCTTTTGATCCATTTAATGGTTGTGTCAATTTGGAATCTTTAAATTTTGATAGCTGTGTATACTATCTTGAAATCAAGACCTTCAAAATCTCTACCCCCACCTTGTAGACTTAAACATATCACATTTGGGAGTGAATGGGCTGTGTTTAGATGACTGTGTCTTTGAGCTTCAAACCCCAAGGCTTCAATGTTTTAAATATACTAATTCTGATTTATATTGTTTTTCCACTGATATCAATCTTCTCTTTGTGGAGAAAATATATATTCATGTAAGTTGGTTGAGTGAAGATACCCATTCCTTATATACTTTGATTGAGCTATTTGAAATCATGAAAAGGGCAAAAACTATATCTTTGTCATCCCAAATCATTGAAGTAAGTCTTTTACTTTTTGTTAATTTATGATAATTTAGAATATCACTGTAGCACATTAACATAATTACAATGTTGTCTGATGTGATAATTCTTTTACTTTTCGTAGGTTTTGTCTATATTTTCTGATGAATTAGTGGATGCATCTTCTCCTTTCACCAGAATGCAAACTTTTGAGTTAATATGTAATGCATCTTCTTCCTCCGCCATGCCTCAGGACGTAAAAGAATATTTATTTGGTACATCTTGTTGATTTAATTTACGTGGACGTGAAGGTAACGTGAAGGTAAGTTATACTAAAAGATTTTATTTTCTTATACTTAAAAACACACATTTCTTTTTCTGAATTACATGTTGATTTATTTTGGTTACAGGAGCAAAATGGAAAAACCAATATTGTTGAAGTTGTCTTTTTGCGGAGAAGTTAAACCGAATTAGATGTTTTTTTTCTCTGTCTTATAAAGAATTCATGTTTTTCTTTATGAATAGAATAGCAGTCCCCCTGACTATTCCTTACTTTGTAGTCTTGATGTTAGGGATATATCATATATATTCAGGTTTTAAATGGTAAATCTTTTTTCCTTTACCTAGTTCAATGTTCTTTTATTATTGGTTTTTTTATTATAAACTATTAAATTAAGAATAATAACCCAAATTAATTTTTGAACTCCAATCTTAAAATATAACTCCTTAAATTAATATAATGTCTTATAATTATCCTAGTAGTTTTGTAAAAGCTTTTAGTATTATCCTATCACAAAATAGTGGAATAAGATCATTATTCATGAAATAAATTCATTTCAGAAAAATAATTAATACTCCAACTTTAATTATTTTTTCTCTAAAGGAGCAAAATTCATTGGAGGAAAGTGTATCTTTATGAAAAAATGTCACCTTAATGGATCTATAGAAAAATATAATTTAAGATTAGTAGCTCTTATCTATATGTTATGGAGTTTAAAACTTGCTTTTCGAATGGTGATTGGAGGAAGAAATTTGTATAATCCAATCTCAAGGATGTGTTATATCTAGTTAAGAAAATAAAATATGCAAACTTTTAAAATCTTTATGTGGTTTGAAACTAGTTTCAAAATAATAACTTAAAAAATATGACCATATATTGTTATGTGATATTTCTCTGATTGATATTGATAAAAGTGTGTATTCAAAATCTTAAAGTAAAAAATATGTCATTATATGCTTGTTTTTGGATTGCATATAAATTTTTGGTACATCCAATGAGACTAATGTAATTTTAAGTATTAGAACCATAAAAAGATGAGATAATATATTATTATTCCCGTAAAAATACATTGAGAATTTTTTTAAGAAATGTGAATACTATGACTTGAAACCCGTAACTATCCTCTTACAATGCTATATGCTATAGCTGTTTTACCAGCTCCCATGATATTAGAGTCAAACAAAACACAACACGTGCAAATATTAGAGTGCATACACAACTCCAAAACTAAACTCATGCAAATTTATATTAAGACAATCATATTTTAACACCATTTTTTGACACTATTTTGACACTGTATACGTGTCAAGATGTTGTCAAGATGTGATTGGACGATTTCAAATTAAAAAAGTTGAGACAAGGGTATATTTGGAAGAGAAAAACCAAAGTTTGTTTTTTAATTTGAAATCCTCCCACCACATTTTAACACGTGTGCAGTGTCAAAATGGTGTCAAAAAATGGTGTTAAAATTTTATTTTCCTTTATATTATCACATTCACATTTTGACACAACACGTGTCTAACGTCAAGATAATATCAAAAATTAGTAATAAAATATCATTTTCTTTTCCTTATCTTTATTACTCTCACAAACTCTTTTTCACCTTTTTATTATTATATATATTGAAATTATTTATAATAATAACTTTTCATATTTACCATCTTTGTTACAATATTGTTTGAATATCGGAATCCTAACAAATTAAGATAATTAGAGGATAAAATATAATAAAGAAAATATAAATAAAATTAAAATAATAATAGTTCTTGAAAAAAAAATGAAACATAATACTATAAATATAGGTAATTGAGAAGAGGGAGAATATTATGCTCTGCTAGGGTTTCTCACCACCGCTCCCACTCACCGGAAAATCTCACGACACTCGCTGGAACGACGAAGCACAGCGCAAGGAAAACAGATATACTCTCAAAAGGTACTGAATCTGAAAACTTTTTCTCGTTAGCATTTTCTGAATGAATAACAGTATTTAAATGTTTGAAATGTACCGATGCTGTTTTGTTTACTTCTAACAAATATGAAGAGAAGAAAACTTTACAGAAATGAAACGAGACAATTTCTACGGAAGAGAGTCTTCAAAGGAAGAGAAAGAAAATAAGGAGAAAGATAAGGAGAAGGAAGAAGATATGTTCACTAAGTTACCTGAGCAAATTATTGTACACATCCTTTCTTTTTTGGATGCAAAAATTGCAGTTCAAACATCAGTTCTGAACAAACGGTTTAGGTATCTTTGGGTTTCCCTGCCCGTTATTAACTTCGATGAGGCATCATTCCAAGATGCTGAGTCTTTCGAGGATTTTGTATTTAATTTTTTGTCGTGCAGAGATACTTCCACCAATGTTTTCAACTTTAATTTAAAGTGTCGCAAAGACCATGCACCCATCCATCGTGATAATCATGTGGTATATTACATCATTTACCATGTTATTGATACACCATCCATCACCACTAACATTGAGGTGCTTACAATCCTTGCTGAGTGTGCTCTGAGCAAACTTCCTAAACTCTCTGTATGCACATCTCTCACTACTCTGAAACTTACTTACATACTCACTCTGACCAAAAATTTCGATATTCCTTCTCTTAAACACCTATACCTCTGCTGTTGTCGATTTGTGGTTGGAAGGGTAAACTCTTTTGATCCATTTAAGGGTTGTGTCAATTTGGAATCTTTACATATTGATAGATGTACATACCATGATGAAATCAATACCTTCAAAATCTCTACCCCCAACCTTCTAGACTTAAATATATCACATTTTTTAGTTGATGGGGAGTTTGGTGAAAATGACTGTGTCTTTGAGCTTCAAACACCAAGGCTTCGATATTTTAAATATGATGGTTATCGTTTATATTGTTTTTCCACTGAGATCAATCTTCTCTTTGTGGAGGAACTATATATTGATGTAGGTTTGTTGCCTAAAGATATTTATTCCTTATATACTCTGATTGAGCTATTTGAAATCATGCAAAGGGCAAAGTCTATATCCTTGTCATCCAAAATCATTGAAGTAAGTATTTTTCTTTTGTCAAATTATGATACTTTACAATATCATTCTAGCACAAGAATTCAATTACAATGTTGTCTAATGTGATAATTCATACTCTCTTTTGTAGGTTTTATCTATGTTTCCTGATGAATTAGAGGATAAATGTTCTCCTTTCACTAGAATGGAAACTTTTGAGTTAATAGGTGACACATCTTCCTCCTTTGCCATGCCTCAAGACGTAAAAAATTATTTATTTGGTGAAGACAACTCTTCTTTCACTCCACAGACTGAATTTGAACAATTTGTTTTTGATTACTTTAAAAGAGCATCTAACAGGATCATGAGGGTTGAAAATTCTGTGTTAAAAGTTGAAAAGAAAGTTGATGAGCTTATTCAGAACTATATAAACAGTGCTTATTTAAAAGAATAGTCTGATGACGAAGATGAGTCAACTGAGTAGGAATCTATGGAAATGTCTGAATCAGAACAGGAGTTTAAAGTCTTTGTGATGTCTCTTTTGATGGTTTTCTATTTTGAAAAAAATGAAAAAATGTAAAAGTTTGCTATTAAGTTTGAATATATGCTTGTACTTTTGTTATGAAATTATCAATGAAATGATCTATTTTGAATTACATCATGTGGTAAACAACTGACCGATTGACTGAAAATGAATGTATCTGTATGTATGAGTGCAAAACTGTTAAATGCACTGTCATATATTGTCTTTGCACACTCATACTAAATTGATGACTCTTTCATTTCACAATTGTGCTCTGTATCTGTACTAGCACTTAACAAAGAAGAATGTGATTTACAGGACTGATACAGAACATAACATGCTTACATTGATGTGAAATGGCACACGAGATGATATGTAGAATTTAATTGACCACAAAAGCAGCACGATCCATTAAAACGCGGAAATGTGATTTGATCTATATGATAAATCATTTATTCTGAACCACTAATTCTGATGACAGATGTGTTAATGCATTCGTATACTTTTTGTATAATATCCGCTGTTAAATCAATTTGAGTATTTTGAATGATTGCATACATAACTCCATTACCTTCAAACATTAGTTGCTTTACTCTGATACCTGTTTTTAAATCTGATACTTGCTTGAAACTGATTCTGAAATTGATACTTCGATTAATTCATTGTTGTTAACTCTGTTACGAAACAATAGGCGAGAACTTATTGAATTAGAGCTAATGCATATCGTTTTGTGGATTATCTAATGGTTTTTTAAATTTATAAATTAAACTATTAAGTTCTTTTTTTGTTTTTTAAATATTAAATATTTCTTCATTTCTTGTTTGAACAAATAAATAATATATTACACTAAAATTGGATTAAAAATATATGCTATATAACAGAATAAAATTAAATAAAAAGAGATGAAACTAAATGAAATGTTTTTCTAGGATAAGAAGAAATTAAATGAAATGAAATTTTAACAGATTACTTTTTTGAAAAAGGTAAAACGAAACATGATTTTAAGTATAGATATTTAGTCCTAATATTGATTTTTTAAATCGAATATTCAAATTAAGATGTCTGATATATTTGTGTTAAGTCACATACAACATATTATAATTAGTATTCATGAGTGTTCTTTGTGATTTGTCAAGAAAAGGAAAAAACAATGTTTAGAAAGTCAATTATTAAATATATATATATATATATATATATATATATATATATATATATATATATTTTTGTACCTTCAATATCGCTAAATATATGTTGTATGTACATATAATTAATACCTTTAGTGTTTTATTTTTTTAATATATTTTGCTTTTGCACATAATTTAAAAAACCAAGTCTCTTGATCCTTTTGTTTCTTCACGAAATGTACTCTCAATTGGTTTTAAGTGCACATAAATAAAGTATATGACAAAATTGAATTTCTGTCATATATTTATGAAAATATGGAAATTACCTATGAAAAATTACCCACATAATATAAAAGCTATAGCTAACTTTATCTTGCATAAGGACTGTACCTGTGTATAATAAGTTGATTATAGCATAAGAAATTTACTTATTCTATCACTAAACTTTAATTATATATTCTTTATTTTACTATAAATTTTTAATATCGAGATTGTTATTTAAAAATATTGATATATTGTGTATGTACTAGTTGTTATTTAAAAATCACACCGAATGGATTGTGGGATGAAACTAATAGGTGTTGATCCAGTTAGTCAGTGGATTAAATTAATCATGTTAGTAATTAAATTTAACAAAATTGGATAATAATAAAACACTTATAAATATAAGTTAAATGTATAGTTGTTAAAACTTTAATGTAAAACACTTATAAATATAAGTTAAGTGTATAGTTGTTAAAACTTTAATGTATAGTTGTTGAAACTTTTATGCATACTTATTAAAACATTAATTATTAAACTATTCAGATATCAAACTAATTTAAGTTTCAGAATATTTTTAACATGTACATGTAACACATGAGAAGCAAAGGAAAGGGTTAAGAATTAAAAAAAATCATTTAAAGTTAACACTTTAGCTCATACACCTAAAACAATTTATGACATTGCAATACATAACTTATAACTTGTAAAATATTGAAATTAAAAATTCATTCTTAAATTATTTTCATCAATAATTTTATTTTTATTTTATAATTTTATCACTTCTTATTTTCGTAATAAACAATATAAGATAATCTAGAGAAAAAGAAATTAGAAGACAAAATATAATAAATGAATTTAAATTATACAAAATTTAAAAAAAAATAGGGAAACTAATATATATATATATATATATATATATATATATATATATATATATATATATNTAAAATTAGAGTCACTTGAAAAAGAATTAAATGTGAAATTATAAAAATAAATATTAGAGAAATTCGATACCAAAGATAAAAATAAGTTCAAATAAATGAAGGAGAAAATATCTCACTCTACAATTTCTAAATCAAGAGATTCAAATCCTCTACTTTAAGTGTATTAATATTAGGTTTTAAATGGATGAGATTTCTTATGCTGACTGTATTGTTAAGCTTCATACACTAATATCTTTTAAATATTTTGACATTCATTTGTATTATTTTTTCCATTAAACTTAATCTAGAGGTCATATTAATAAACAATAATTTACTTAATAATTCACATTAATGATTTACTTAATAAACAATAATTTACGTAAACAATTATTTATAAAATAAGTGAAATGTTACTTTTGTCAAATCTTATTTGCCAATACATGTATTCGACTTCTACAACCAATTAAAGCAAAACAAAATGCATGCAAATTCATATTATCAGAATCTGCCTTAAAATGTCTGCTACCATCTTTATCAGTACCACTACCACACTCCTATTCACCTTCTTACTATATAAAACCTTTGAACGTTACAGTTGTATAAATTAAATACCATAAAAATCAAAAGAAAAAGAAAAGTAAACTCTGAAAAAAGAAAACGTGGTTGGTGGAGTATTTTGAATCTTGAAGAAATACAGTAAATAGATAAAGGTGCGGATGTATTACTGCATATAAATTTTATATTATCATTTGTCACACTCTTATTTACTTTAGCAATATTCGATTTTTTAATCAAATGTAACACATTAGAGGAATATTATATTAAGGACAATGATATTTTGACAACTCTTTTTTAACAACTTATTGACAACAGGATATGTGTCATCATTTTATTGGTCTGTTTGAATATATATTTAAAAAAATATTTGAAACGGACCAATCATAAATTGTCACGTATGTATTGTCAAAAAAGAGTTGTTAAAGAGACTTTTTTCTTATATTAAAAATCATTATTTATAAACTATATTGTGGGCTTGTACTGACTAGGGTTGTTTTTGTAAAATACAAAGGCTACCTGCACCTTCGATCGGAGGTTTTAGAGTGAATAAGGAGTTTGAAGCTGACTGTGTTTTTGAGGCTCAAATATTTTAAATATTTTCACTCTAACTTATATAGTTTTTTTTTTACTCAGATTAATTTTTTCTTTATGAAGAAAATATACGTTGATGTAGGTTGGTTGAGTAAGGATAGTGATTCATTGTTTAGTCTAATTGAATTGTTTGAAATAATGTAAAAAGTAGAATTTATACTTTATCAATGTATTTTAATAATGCAAATTATGATATTTTATTCAATAGTTAATTACTATGTAGCACAAAAATTGAGTTACAAGGTTGTTTGATGAGATAATTCATATTTTTTTTTAGGTTTTATCTATGTTTTCATATGTTTTGGAATTAGATGTTGTATTTTTCTATATTTTATAAAGAATTCATGTTTTTCTTTGTCAATAAAATAGGAGTCGGTTGATAATTTACTTGAAATTAGTTAATCATGATTAGTTAATTAACCATGATTAGTTAGTTAATCATGGTTAATTAATTGTGATTAGTTAGTTAATCATGGTTTATTAACTAATTAATTAATCGTAATTAGTTTATTATAATTAATTAACTTTTAGTGGATATGGAACTAAAATGATAGAAATAATTAGGTCTAAACATAAGTTTGAATAGTTGAAAATGAACAAGAAGAAACATGCTAAATAATATAAAGTATATGATATAAGCTTATATAAACTTAAGTGACCATTCAAAGAAAAAAAAGTTCTAACATACCAACTTTCATATATTGAAAACAACATCAACAATATACTCCAACCTTACATTTTTTATGTAATGATATAAAATAATAAATAATTGTTAGTTCAACACTTATGTTTTAGGTTAATATTTATACAAGATCACATATTTAAATTAAGTATCAAATAAATTAATTAGCATGAACACAAGATAAGAAAATAAATTATAAGTGAGTATTAAAAAATGTAGATAAATAGATAAATAATGTAAATAAATCAAAGAATTTGACTGAATATTTTGAATTTTAAATGAGTTGATATAATCCACTCATATTTAAATAAAATGTAAACAGAAAAACATAATGGAGAAATTTGTTATCTTTTAGTGACAGTATTTAATTGGAGTGAATAGAAAAAGTCGAAGATCATTGGATATTGTGATAGTATTAGAGTGTCAATCATTGGATTTTATGACGGTATTTATCACACAACAAATTAGAATGCATACACAACTCCCAAACCTTCTTATTATATATATTGAAATTATTTAGGGTTAAATATGTTTTTAGTCTTTATATTTTGGAGTAATTTTGGTTTTAATCCATTTTTACAATTTAGTCTTTCAACTTTAGACAACTTTGATTTTAGTCCTTTTTACCAAATTTTTTAAATTTTATTTGTTATTTCAAACACGTTACAGTATAGCATTTGGATTGTTTACACTGTTTGACACATTTTTGCTTCAATGTTAACTGAGAAACGCCTTTGAAACAGCAAATAAAGTTAAAAAAAAATTGGTAAAAAGGACTAAAACCAAAATTTTCTAAAGTTAAAGGACTAAATTGTATTATAGTTTGAAAGAGGGACTAAAACCAAAATCGCCCTAAAATATAGGGACTAAAAACATATTTAACCCAAAACAACTTTTCATATTCACCATCTTCGTTACAATATTGTTTGGATATCGGAATCCTAACAAATTAAGATAATTAATTTTTATATAATACTTAATATCATTGCTGAAAAAATAATAATTAGAAGATCAAATATAATATCGTTGAAGATCTATTTCTGCGGAGAAGTTAAACGGAAGTAGTCCTGGTGATTATTCCCTATTTTGTAGTCTTGATCTAAGGGATATATATTATGTTTTCACGTTCTATCATAAATGATAAATCTTTTTTATTTTAATATAGTTATATATGTTCTCTCATAAGAAAAATATCCAAAACTTGTGAGTTTTCTTATTTTAATTTCTTACATTAAAAATAATCCAAATGAATTGATGAACTCCAATCTTAAAATAACTCCATAAATTTAAATTTTTAGTCACATTAGTATATAAAAGTTTACTTAAATAATTGGAGTTTATGTTTTATTCAAGTCATAGTTTCGTTTTTAAGCCATAATATTAACTTGTCCTTTTCTGTTTCTTCTGAAAACAATTAAATTTAAATATAACAATAATTAGATAATTTTAAGATGCTAATATATTCAAATTTTGTTATTTTCTATAAAATAAGGTAAATGTTACGTTAATCAATTAAGATTATTTATTTGGACAAATCTTCTTACTCGAGCATCTATTTGATTATTAATATTATAGGTGATCAAAATTGATTTATGTATTGAATTGAAACTAAAAAATAACTGTTTCGAATTGAATTTGAAAATTAATTCATAGAAACTCGACTGTACTGATAGTTCTAATTAAACTAATTTTTATTCTAATTAAATTAATCCCTAAACTCTCTGTATGTACATGCCGATTCTTATTATTTACATTTTTTTCCACTAAGATTAATCTTCTCTTTGTGGAGAAAATATATATTGATTTAGTTCGGTGGGCTGAATATGCTATTTCATTATATATTTTGATTGAGATATTTGAAATCATCCAAAGGGCGAAATCTATATCTTTGTCATCCGAATTCATTGAAGTAAGTCTTTTTCTTTTATCAAATTATTATACTTTACAATATCTTTGTTTTCAGTTTAAATAGAGGATAAATGTTTTCTGTTATATAAAAATATACTTAAATGAATGGAGATGATGTCTTATTCAAGTCATAGTTTCGTTTTTTAAGCATATTACTTACTTATCCTTATCTATTTCTTCTGAACATATTTAGATTTAAATAACATTTAAAATATATCATCTGGTATTTAAAATATAACAAAAGTAATTACATAAATTTAAGATGTAAACAGAATCAACATATACAAATTTTGTTATTTTTTATAGAATAAGTCAAATTTTACATTAATCAATTAAGATTATTTAATGATACAAATCTTCCTATCCATGTATCTATTTGATTATTAATATTAAAAGTGATCAAACAAATTATTGTTGTGAACTGAAGTAAAAGTTAATTTAAACGAATTGAACTGAAAACTACTTCTGAAAAACTGAATTAAACTACCTTTTATTCTAATAAACTAAACTGAAACGGACTTTAGTATTATTCAAAAACTTTGAAAAAAAAATATTTAAATGGATAAGAAATATTTGTCTTTTTTTAAGGAATGTAGATTATTTCAAAAACAACAAAATTAAAAGGTTAAAATTGATTAGAGCCAAAATTCGGTCATATTTTATCATGACATACACGGTCAAAATTCAGTTAATCAATCTTAATGTATGGTCAATTAATTCAATTGAATCAACCTCGATTAAAAGTCGACCGAATTAGATTGGAATAGTGACGTCTAAAATGGGTCAGGAGGCTTACCTTTTGTTTCTTCACAGTTTAAACATTAATTTTTAAGTGCACCAAATAAAGTATATGACAATTTAATTTCTGTGTGACTTACCAAAACTTAAATATTATCTATGATAAATTATCCATTAAATTTAAAAGGTATAGATAATTTTAGAAGGACTGTACCTATACCTATATATAATAAATTGCAATTTTAGATAATTTTAGTCACGCAACCATTCTCTTAGACAAAGTTGTTGGACTACAACTTTGTTTTCGTGGTCTCCATTTCTCTCATGCAAACTGTGTTATTCGTTGCCTTCACCAGCCGTTTGTCGTCGTCACCGACAGTTTACGTTGCCACAATCCGTTTCTCCTTACTGCCTCCATTTCTTTCATTTTTTATTCTATGAAAGGTTAACTGAAAACAAGGCTTTACAATGGTTGTATAGGATCAAATGAACAGGATAGAAGTAGAAGGAAAATGGATTTATTGTTTAATTTAATATAAAGTATGAAAACTGCATAATGCTACACAACTGATCATATTCATAAATATCTTGAATATTACAAAACATTCAAACATTACACTAGCATTTTGATTTCATTACATTTTATTTTGTTAATGTTAAGAATTTTATTTGATTTACTATTTTTAATCCAAGCATAGCCTTAGCCAAAATTACTAATAGTTAAAAAGAGTAACTTGTATCTTAACTTGTAAGTTAACTTGTAACTTGAAACTTATAACTTGTAACTTGAAACGTGTAATTTGTAACTTCTAACTTGTAACCTATAACTTATAACTTGTAATTTGTAACTCGTCACTTGTGACTTGTGACTTGTGACCCTTGACTTGTAACTTGTAACATGTAAGATGTAACCATGAACCTGTAACTTGTAAACTGAAAGTTGTAACCTGTAATCTGTACCCTGTAACAAGTAACTTGTAACTTGTAACATTAACTTGTAAGTTATAGCTTGTAACTTGTAGCTTACAAGTTGTAGCTTGTAACTTGTAGCTTACAAGTTGTAGCTTGTAACTTGTAACTTTTAACTTTTAACCTGTAATTTGTAACTTGTAACCTGTAACCTGTAACATGTAACATGTAACTTATAACTTGTATCTGTAACCTCTAACTTTTAACATGTAACTTGTAACCTGTAATTTGTAACTTGTAACTTGTTTGTAACATGTAACATGTAACATGCAACTTGTAACTTGTAACTTCTACCCTTACACTTGTAATCTATAATAACTTGTAACTTGTAGTTTGGGGGTTGTACCTTTTAACTTGTAACTTGTAACTTGTAACATGTAACTTGTAACCTGTAACTTGAAACTTGTAACCTATAACCTATAACCTTGACCTTGTAACCTATAACCTGTAACTTGTAACATGTAAAGAGTAAACTATAACTTGTAACGTGTAACCTATAACTTTTAACACGATACTTGTAACTTGTAACGCTTAAACTATAACCACGAACCTGTAACCTGTAGACTCTAACCTGTAACCTTTAACGCGTAACCCTTAACTTATAACCTTTAACCTGTAACCTGTAACTTGTAACCTGTAATTAATATCTTATATCTTATAACTTGTAACTTGTAAGTTGTAACTCCTAAATTATAACCACAAACTTGTAACCTCTAACCTATGACCTTTAACTTGTATCTTTAACCTACAAATGTAACATGTATCTGTAACCTGCAACCTATAACCTGTAACTTTTAACTTATAACCAATAACCTACAATATATTACATATAACATGTAACATATGACCTACAACCTGTAAAATATAACCTCTAAATTGTAACTTGTAACCTGTAGCCTCTAACTACTAGCCTGTAACTATTAACCTGTAACCTGTAACTTGTAACCTATAACTTGTAACCTGTAACCTGTAACCTGTAACCTGCAACCTGTAACCTGTAACTTGTAACTTGTAAACTGTAATCTGTAACTTGTAATCTATAACCTGTAACCTGTAAACTGTAACTGTAACCGTAACCTGTAACGTGTAACTTATATCTTATAACTTGTAACTTGTAACTCTTAAACTATAACCACAAAGTTGTAACCTCTAACCTGTAACCTTTAACTCTTATCTTGAACCTATATCTGTAACATGTATCTAAAACTAGTAACCTATAACCTACAACCTATAAACTATAACTTGTAACTTGTAACCTATAACTTGTTAACTATAAGCTATAACATCTAGCCTGAAACCTTTAACATGTAACCTGTAACATGTACTTATAACCTATAACCTATAACATGTTACCTGTAACCTTTAACCTATAACCTGTAACCTGTAATATGTAACCTGTAACATGTAACTTGTAACATGTATCATGTAACCTGTAACTTGTAACCTATAACATGTAACCTGTAACCTGTAACATGTAACCTGTAACCTGTATGTTGTAACCTGTAACTTGTAATGTGTAACTGGTAACTGGTAACCTGTAACTTGTAACCTATAACCTATTATCAGTAACTTGTGACCTGTAACCTGTAATTTATAACTTGTAACCTGTAATTTGTAACCTGTAACCTGTAATTGTAACATGTAACATGTAACCTGTAACTATAACCTATAACCTGTAACCTCTAACATGTAAATTGTAACTTGTAACTTGTAACCTGTAACCTATTGTTAGTAATAATGGAGCTTGTTTCTCCACACCAATAGGGAGTGAATTAGTGTTTAATAAAAACGTGCACATTTCAAATCTTTTCGAAGAATTAGAATGTTATTTAAATCTTTATTGCGAGGTAAGCAAAGTACGTATGCAATCAAAATATAAAGAGGTAAGGGGAGAAAAACAAACACAATTTTTATACGGGTTCGACCTCAATGCCTACATCTAGTCCCTCTCCCAATCAACCTTAGATTGGAGAGTAATTCATTATAATGATCAAAGTATTACATTGAAGACTTTATAGAGCACATTTAAATGTTAACACCTCACAAAATCTTAATCAAATATAGAAATAAAAAACACCTGCAAACACAGAAACCCCTATCCTTTTTGCAGAAACCCTTTGAGAAGGCCCTTTCAAAGTCAAGAGCTCCTCACTCTTCTTCCTGACGCGCACGTCTAGGAAAACAACAAATAGAAACCAATTGTACCTTCAATCGTGCTATTGTGATCAACCAATATAGTCCATAAAGATATCTCTCAAGAATTCCATCAGATTCTTCCAACCTAAAATGCTCAAAGGTTCTTGGAAGCGCATTCACAAGAATAACAACTTTGTCCTCATCTTCCAATCTCACGTCAATATTCTCCAGATCATCAACAATCTTGCTAAATTTTGCAAGCTACTCCTCTATAGTTCTTGATTATGTCATCTTGAATGAATAGAATTATTGCTTCATACAAAACTTATGAGTCAGTGACCTCGTCATCTAGAAAAACTCCACTTTCGCCCATATTCGAGCCATAGTCTTCTCCTTGATGTATGCAGTAATCACCAATTTTAGGTCCAAATCATAAAAACTGTTATCTTTTTATATTATGAATTGATGTGGCTAAAACATAATTTTACCTGAGAAAAGGTACCCACAACAGAAGTGAGTTTTTAGCTAACTTGTATACATTCTCAATCATTGTGATTTATCAATAATAAATGGTCATTATTGGTGGATACTAATATGCCATTCAAAATGTAGCTAGACATTGTTTAGTCTTTTTTATACTATAAATGTCTCCAATTTGTTTGTAGTTATAGATTGATAGTCTCGAATTAGCTAGCTTTTTATAATTTTATTCTAAAAAAACAATTTAGAGAAGTTGAAGAAGGAAAATATTTATAAATTATTTTTTTATTAATCAATAATGTTAAATCAATTTGATGTGTCAGCCTAATACATAATATAAAGTTTTACTATATGTTTAAACAGAAAAATGATTGAAAACAATAAAAAAAATTATAAATCAAAAATACATCTTATTTCAAATAAATAAATTAAATAAAACTTGTAGGTCATAATTATAAACAACTATTTACCTAAATATATAGTGATTATGAATCAGAAACTGGTTTATTCCTTTATTCTTCACTTTCCAATTAAAACATATTTTTTTCATCTCTTTATTTGAGTTAAAATGCCAACTGAACAATTAATAAATAAAAATATGTTTTTGCAAATTAAATTTGAAAAATCGTTCATTTTTAAAAATATTAAGCTATTTCAGTATTCTTTTTGAATTCGTTTAAAAAATATTTGACACTTAACTGTATATATTACTGATACCGTTATACTATGTTCTAAAATAAATATTAAAGTAAAATATAAATATTAAACCGACATTATCTTTATTTTATCTAAACAACAGTATCTGTGTCTGTCTGCAGAGTAAGAGAAGCCATGGAACTCTGTACTCAAACCTTTACAAGTTTTCTTCTTCCCAATTCGTTTATCTCTTCAAACAAAATTCTTCTCCTTGCTAATGCCAACACTTCAGTCTTCAAATTCAATTCCCTTAAACTTTTTGCACCTCATGATCATCTCTTTCAACCCTTTATCTCTCGTTACAATTCTTTCTCTTCCCCTTTCACAGTCTCAGCTGCTTCTTCCTCTTCCTCAGTCGCAGTTGGCACAGAACAGGACCGTCTTCCAGCAGAACTGAAGGTTACAGAAACAGAGCAACTCAATTCCACTGTATGATATTCTCTTTTATCCATCTTTTCCATTCTTCTGCTGCATCCTTTAGAGTGGGTAAACTTCTCATGGCTACTTTCATATGTTTTATTGTAAGCTTTATTTGGAAATTGATTAGATATTCAATTTAACAAGCAATATGCACTTCAGAATTTGTCGTTTACTTTATAATTTATAATGGGTAATAGTAATTGTGAAATATCTGTCAGGAGTACTCACAATTAGGACATTTTAGAAGAAAGATAGAGTTAAGTGTTCCTGGTTTATTTTCTCATTTAAGTTAATGTATTTTGTACTCATTACAGATTTATGATATGTCTAATATGTATGTGTGTATATATACATAATTTACCTTAAAAGTTATAGTCAAAATAGAGTGTTTATTCAGTAGCTTCATAGTCAAACTTGAGTGTTTATTCAAAGCCTTGCATAGGGGTATGGGGGTATCTTAAAGTGAATTTGGATCCTCTCCAGTTGATTGATAACATCATTCAAATACAATTATTAGGTCTCAAGCAATTATTTGATAAAATATTTGTATATTTTTCTCTTCAACATGAGCATATTTTGTTACATAAAGAGGAGGGGGTTATATTTGATTTTAAATTTATGCAAGCATCATTAAACCTTAGATAATGGTAATCATATCTCTTTGTCCAGAGTACATATCACTGAACATTTACTTCTGTATTTCTTTCCCTTTGCAGGTTAAATTGCATGTGGAGGTACCACCATTGGTATGTGAGGATTGTTACAAAAGGGTCATAGCAGAGTTTATGAAGCAAGCAAAGGTGATATTGGGTTACTTATGCTTTATATAGCAATTCAACAAAATGTTATCTCGCTCAAAGAAGATATATGCTGCAAATTAATGTTCGCAAATATAGTGCCATTTATTTGTATGCCAAAGGAGATTTTCCTTTTCTAACTTCTAGGTTCTAAATTTGAAACTATTACTATGATCTCTCTGGTCTGTGTTGTTTCTCATAGAAAATTTATTGTTACTAAATTTCACAATCTTACGGCCTGGGTTCTAACTTATGATATAATAATTTACTGCATCATCATATATCATAAATAGTTTGCTTGAGATTGTCACGGATCCAGGTTTCAGAGGATGGTATGTTATCTTGTAAGCTAATTTAGCATGGTTTTAAATACAGGTCCCTGGATTTCGTCCGGGAAAGAAAGTTCCAGAAGAGATTCTTATTGGTTATGTTGGGAGACAAAATGTCCAGAAGGCTACTATTGAATCTATTTTAAGAAGGACACTTTCACATGCTATGACATCGGTATGTTGTGATATAGTTTCTATTTTCTTATTTTTTATATCCTTACTTTATCTCTTCATGATAGTGTATTACACTATCTTAGATTAATTGTGTTTTTATCTGCAATTATATCTGTTATTTTCATTACTACAAAGCAGTCATATCCATCACAAACCTCATTGAAATCTTCATTCTTGAAAGACAAGCTTATCTGTTCATGCACATTGCAGAAGCATAAACTTACCATTGACCTTTCCTCATTACCCAAGTCTATTTAATAGTGTTATCTAATAGCACATTGATTTAAACTGTGCAAATAATATTGTCTTTGATATGAGGACTTGATACTGATAAACAGATTAAAAATTTCTTTATATTTTTTTGATCTTTTGTTTGATGTTATTACTGAATAAAGTACATCATTAGATCAACTATTATTTTGATCTTACACTTAGGCGTTTGATAATTAATTTTGTTTATAGGTTACTGGGAGGGCTTTGCAGGACTCAGTACGCATAGTTACTAAGTTTTCTGAGATGGAGGAGACATATTCTTCTCTTGGGTCTCTTAGGTAACCTATAAGTTAAACATTTTTAAATATATTTCCCATTAGATTTGTTATTTTCCTTTTCCTTTGCTGCATCTTTAATACTAAAACTACCTTTTCTCATAACATAGAGAAAAGGAAGATTATGAGAGTTCAGACTCTCTGCTGGGTTTTTTGGTGCTGTCTTCTATTGTAACTTCAAAATACACTGGTGTTGGTACTTTAAAAATCTTTTTAATATATTTTAAAACATCAATATCAGTGCACATTGGTGTATTTTGAAGGCACATAAGAGGAACAACATATAAAATTCCAGCAGAGAATTCAAATTTAGATTACCATTAACAATGATAACATAGTCAGCCAATAACTATACAGGCAATTATATTAATTATTCTTACTGATTCCACTTTTCCAGATATGATGTGATTGTTGATGTTGCACCAGAAATCAAATGGATTCCTGATAATAATGCATACAAAAATTTAAAGATTGT
>NC_028356.1:1393894-1418403 GCF_000741045.1 Vigna radiata var. radiata | reverse complement strand
TGAGGATGGAGACAAGGTATTACCAGGTTTCCTTGATTCAATAATTGGAATTCATCGAGGTGAATCAAAGTCTTTTCCTCTTGTATTTCCTGAAAATTGGAAGCAAGAAAATCTTCGAGGTGTTCATGCTCAGTTTAATGTAAGTTTCTAGTGCTGAATAAAAAAGTTTAAGTTTTAGGAACATGAACTGGCATGGTTCTTTTTCCTTTTGGTCCTCTTGATACCATATTCTTCACAATAAATACTTTTTGGCCATATGTCTCATACACTTTATGGCACTTTTTCATCTCCAGCCGATTGTGATTACCATCTTTTATCTTTGCATTTACCTTTCTTGCTCAACTTGTGTAATTGTTGCCCCCCATAAAGGCAGTTTTACTGACTTGTTGCTTTCCATTTGAGGGGTTTGTTTATCCCTCTGCTGAATTCAACTATACTTCCTCTAAGGGATTTAAACTTTTCCTATATAGAGTACCCAATGCTCATTCCATTTTCAAGGGTACACACATTTTGCCTCAAAGTGCATGTTTGGTATCTCATGTTTGCGTGTTGTAGATTGCTTAAAAACCTCTTTGGCTGCATATACTCATCATGCTTATTAAAAGTCTCTTTCATTCATAACAGGTTGAATGCAAAGAACTTTTTTACAGAGATTTGCCAGAACTGGATGATTCTATTGCTGATAAGCTTCTCCCTGGATGCAGCACAGTGGAGCAGGTGACCTTTTTACCCTTGCTATGATTGTTAACTGAACTGAGGAATTATGTTGAGTTGAAATCAGAGTAAAATTCTCTAGCATGAATTGTCAGGTCAAAGACTTATTGTTACAGAGATGCCTAGAGGTGGAGCAAACAGCTAGAGAACAAGCAACTGATAATGCTATCTTAGATCAGATTTCTAAGGTAATATTACATTAGATTGATTTTGTCTTATCTCCTAGGTTATTACCATGTACCTTGCACGTGTTTTCTATGTGTGCATAATGAAGCACACTTGCACCTAACATGGATATACTTAGTAATCATCATCATCATCATCATTTTTGGTAGACATATCCATTTTAGAATTTGGATTTAAAGTCCAATTCAATCTCATAAACTTGGTTTGTAAAGTGAAATTCAAGCTTTATTAGCTCTATTGAAATTGCCTTTCTAGTTGATGTAGGATTAGCACCACCTTTAAGACTGGAATTATTTCAAGGTTAGGACTGCATTTAATTTAGCTAAACCATGATCAACAAGTTGATAAAATATCTGTGCATCTTATCATTTTCAGATGGTTGAAGTTGATATACCTCAATCCTTGTTTGAGGAACAAGGTAGGCAGCTTTATGGAGCCAACCTATTAGAAATACAGGTATTGATTGCATGATGCGTCATTTTCAGGCCAATCTTTTTACATTTTTATTCACAGTTTAATGGAAAGACAAACAAACTCTGATCTCTCTCAGGCAAAAATGAAACTAAATGAGCAACAGCTGGCATCTCTCTCAAGTCCAAAGGCTGTGAACCAATATCTTGAGCATCAGAAGGAAAATATAACAAATTTGATAAAACAGAATCTGGCAGTGGGTGATATATATAGGCGTGAAAATCTGCAGGTAGCATGTTTGCTTAAGATGTGTCCATTATATACATATTTGTTCTGGTCATGCTGACAACAAATTCTTTCCCCTTGTCAAAAAATGGAACAAGTGTACCAATTCTCAGTAATCTGTCTAAGTATAAAGGTCACTTTTGCTTATACAAATGATTTGTGCATTTTTGTGTTTTGTAGTTTGCTACCGAGGATCTCGTCAAAGAGGTTGAGAATTCCGTTGCTGAATTCAAACGTCAAAATCAAGAATATGATGAGGAACGGGTGAAGGATCAGGTTTGCATCATACTTCCTTGTTTGTTTCCTGTTGTTTGTTGTTTTGGCTGCTTCATCGGTTCATGTATATATGCAGAACTACAAATATCTTGAACTGTTTTCAAAATGGTCCATGTAGGGATAGCACTTCATACTGCATACCATTTTGATTAACTATATTATATACAATGTCTAGACAATTGTAGGATAGGTTGCATTTTCAAAAGAGAAAAAAATTGTACTTTGGGCCAAAGTCTCTTTCCTAATTGAACACATTGATTGATATGATCTTTTTGAACTTTCCTGTAGGTTCAAGAAATACTAGAAGGAGCTAAAGTGCTTGAATGGTTGAGAGAACATGTAGAGATTCAATACATAACTAGATGAGAGATGAGCTCCAGCCAAAACCAATGAGGAAAAAGAAAATGCAGGTTTTGAAAGAATTTTGTTTCAGCGGATGTAAGTTATGAGAAAAAAAAAACTATTCTTGATTGAAATTTGAAGAAAGATTATTATGAATAAAATATGTACTACAAGTTTGTAAATTGAGACTTTCACAATAAATTAATAATAGATAGCACTAACAAAAAACAGTATTGAAAAACACCAATATATTTCTCATTAAAAATCCATTTTAAATGTCAATGTTAAGCCCTAAAGGGGAAATAAGGAATGTATTGTCAAATGCAAGGTAGCTACACTCTGTACTTAATATAGTTCAGCAGTTAACAAAAAAGTCTACAAAAATTATTTACTAATCTACACCACTTGTTCCAACAGGTCTTCATCTACAGATATAACACCAATTGAAGCATGCTCTTATTAAGTGTAGAGTGAACTTGTCATAAACGCCTTTCTTGCAATATATGTCCGAGTTTTGCGTAGAGAGACAGCTGCTCCTCTGAACCAAGGTTCCTCAATATCTGCATAGAGAAAACATTGCAAATGATTTTACAACAAAACACTCTAATGGGCAAAGGACATAGTGAAATGTAATCTGTGTTTGAGTTAGATGTGTGCAACATTAGAAATGAAATGAAACGGAATCCTCTAGTTTTCACATTATTGAAAATTAACCAATAAAATGCTTAAACTAGAATCGCACCTGGTCCAAAAGCATTTCTACTGAATAGTCTTCGACGACGACAAATGATTGATGGTAAATGTAGACAAAAACAGCCATTACCATCTGCAAAGGATGCATAACGCAGTATTAAACACAACATTCCCAACACAACAACTACCGAGATATTTTTTTACTTTATTGCATGTCATAGAAAGTAGTACATGATTTATGGTAAAATTGAAAGTGCTTTAAATGGTCAAGTGCTAAGCACTATGTATCAATTGCACTTCGAAAAGTCAAGCTTATGGAATATACTAACTTATAACAAAAGGGTAGAAATAAAATATAAGAAAATACCCCAAATACTTAAAGCTTGAACATAACAATCATAGCAGTTACTCACTGTAATGCTATTTAAAAAAACTGAAAATTATCCTAAATTAAGTAATAGACTATTCATATACATACTAAGGATTATTATAGTATACAATTATCAAGCTCAGAGCAAACCTGACAGTCCATTCTGTCTGTAAATCCACCATGTCCCGGTATACTGTCACCAAAGTCCTGTAACCAATGAAAGATATCAATGTTGTTTCTATGTTTTTGGGAGTTTTGAAGAGAATGGAGTAAGGGTAATGATGGCAAAATAAATCTCTAGTATAAAGAGCAAGAACAGACTTTGATTTTAAAAGCTCTTTTGAAACCACTGGCAAAAAAACCTCCAAATGGTGCTATGATTGACGCAAATAGTCCCAACCACAAGGCATGCCACTGTACTGGCAAAACTGGTATCTCTTTCCAAGGAAGCTACAAAATGTTGCAAAATGAAAAACTTAATCTTTAAACTCTTAATTCATGAATAATAATACTAAATTGGCTAAATTATACTTTTTATTCTTCATTTTATTTTTAAGGTTGATTTCAATCCTTTTATCTTTCAAATTATTTATCTTTTAAATTTAGGGCGGTTTGATCTTTTCGAAATATTCATAGTTTTCCAACATGATATCTGTCAATTTGTAAATCACCATCATAAACACAATTTTCTCAGCAATAGTGAAAGCTTTGAACCTTTTAACCTTATTTATTCTGATGTATGAGAAACTATTACCACTCCTCTGAATCTAGGACTAAGTTGTTTGTGCAGTTATATTGATATTACTTGATTATTTCTCATGCAAAATAAACCGATCCTGATAATGACAAAGATACAGAGAAATTTTATCATATTTACTATTTTTTACACATCTATATCATCAAGCATCCAGAAAGTTAATAAATGTTTACTACATGCATGACAGTGTTAAATTCTTTTAGCAGCTGCTAAATCCCAGGATGTCTTACAGAATGAGAAATCAGTCCTGGCAATGGAATGTACTCTGGCTTAAATATTGGGTCAGGGTCACACTGAAGCCAACCAGTTGATAAGTCCTGAATTTATTTCACACCAGCATTAGGATCAACATAGATATTTCCTCCAAGATGATTGCACTCAATCAAGATTGTTACCTTCCTTGGACATGTTAGCCATTGGAAGCGACCCAAGAAGTAGGCAAACTGCACAAACACAGGTGACATCATCATGTAAATCAATTATACTGAAAAATATCATTAAACCAACTCAAAAGGGGAGGTTGTGAGTCAAACACATGATATTAGAGAGTTCAGTTATAAATAAAATGTGAATTTTTAAAGTTTTCTGGGATGGTAATTGTTTAGGGTACGAAAGGTTAATCCGTTCATACAAAGATCCAAAATTTCTTAGCAAATGAGGCTGACACCTAGCGGCCCAGAGAATTCGGGATTCCCTTTCATAAGAATAGGAGCCTCAAGGAGGTTTAAACTCTGAAACGTTAGGTTCATTGCAAGGCTCTGATAACATTGTTATGAAAAGGTCAACCCGTTTGTACAATGACCCAAAATTCCTTAACAAAAAATTGTTATGAAAAGGTTAATCCGTTCATACAAGGATCAAAATTCCTTAAGACTCCCCAGAATGAAGCCAGTTAATATGGACTAAAGGAATGAACTGAAGAAAAGCAGGATGTTACTAACTGATGCTTACTGTAAACGCAGCAATCATAGTGGCAACAGATGCTCCAATGAAACCTTCCCATGTTTTCTTTGGAGAAAGCTTGATCAGAGGTGTTCTCCCAAAATAGAAACCGAAGAAATATGCGCCAACGTCATTCATAGCAATTAGGGATGCAGGGAAAATAAACCTTTCATAATAATATTAACTAGTTAGATTGTAAGAAAAATTAGAAGTATGGAAAACACAGTGACTAGCAATACCAAAGCAGCTACTGATATTAAAATCTCCTGTGAATTTCCATTGAATGAAGAAAAGTATGGATGGCGCTTTTGTAGAAAAGTGAAACTCTTTAAGAGCAAAAGATATAGACATGATATATAATATAACTTCCATGGATCATGATGCATGCTTATAAAGAGTCCTGTTATATTTGTGTTCCTTTCACCCTTTTCCTTCGTGTTGAGAATCTTAGTACAAGCCAATCAAATCACAAATCTAACAGAAGCATCTTTAGATCTGATTATCCTCTTACTCAAGTTCATAACATTAAATGCCTTTTTTAAAATATAATTTTCCACAACCATATCCAGAAAAGAAAAAACAGGATACGTTATATTAAATGAAATTGCTAGGAACTATTTCTTGTTTATTGATTAAATGTATCCTTTTCTGTAAGTAACTGTGCTCAACAATTTTCTGATCAAATATAAATGAACATAGAATCATTTTAGTAAAGATGTTTTAAGTAAGAGAAAAGAAGGATTTAGAAAATGGAGATTACATCAGCAAGTAATTCAGCAGAAGTCATGTTACCAGAATATTCCTTGAAATATGTTGGCTACAGTGAACGCAGACTGGGTAAACACAACGATGAGTATCATATGTGTCCATGCATACTGGCCAAACTGGTACTTGTAATATCTTTTCTTCAATGAAAGAATAAACCATACAAAACCTGAAATCACAGAGGAAATGAACATACCATACAAAACCATACAGGAATGAAAGATTTTTTTTATATATTACTGCCCAACAAACTCTTGAACCTGCAAAAGACTATAATAATATGATATCAGATAGCAAAATTAAGTTACTCAACAGGACCTATAGATATCTTGCTTGAATATATATAAAATTATCTGTGTCCTCTCTTACCATGGTTGACAATAATTGAGATAGGATAATCATGCACCAACATTCCCATGAATAAATTTGGTAGTACTAACCTGCAATATATAGGAAGTAACATATAACCATCTGATACTTGATCAGATTGCTCACAAGCCTATACAAGAATTTGTCCGAGGTCACAGTATTCACAAGTTGCTGACTGAGAATACGGCCATATACGAAAAGCATTGCTGTGAAGAAAAAGTGCCTGGACATTGCATTCGGAATCTTATGTTTGTGAAACACTATACATTAACCATTTCTGATAAACAGTTATCATTTAGAAACTACAGTAGCAGGCATGCTTACCAGTTCAAGAACTTAAACTTCGGGAGACGTCTATCTTGAGTTGCTCTTGTAAGTAGATTGAAGAGCTCACTGGCCATGAATATTTGGATAACAACAACCATGGCCCAGATGTAAAGATGACCTAAGTAAATGATGAGTGAGACACTAGCTAACATCCACAGAGATGAGTATGCACGAATCCACATTGATCTGTATTTATATTTATCATCCACCAATAAAATGTTTCCATTTGATTTGTTTATCTCTGCAGGAATCTAGCATAGAAAAAGCTAGCATCAGTTTCAAATTCTCAAAAATTAAAGTTCTCATTTATACTTATCTTAAGGTGAAGTCCGTTACTTCCTCAACTACATGTAGATGTATCTTATACATATTTTTGCACAAATTAAAGGGAAGTTCATATTCACTGTAATTACTTCATCCACTACATGAATCAAATGTTCTCTAACTTGATATTTCTGTGTACCATTCTAAAGTGACAGAATCTAGATAACAGGTCTTGCAGCAGCATAACTTCGCATTGAAATTTGAAGTAAGTATTCCCCCAATCACAACAAGCAAACATGTTAATTCACTACACCAACCTCATTTGAGCGTTTCCTTTGCCGAAAACTCGGTGTTCTTGGCGAATTACAGTTATGATCCATTTGTGTATCTCTCCTTGGCGAAGTGATTGTTCAAATGCTTTCGGAGTGGTATACATGCATGGACTGAGACCTTCCTGAGACATTAGATGGTAAAAATATTGTAAAAGCAAATGGAGATATCCCTAATAAAGTTTCATGATTTGCATAGTTCAATCCACAGCAAAAGAGATGGCCAAAAAAGTGCAAACAGATTGATTGTTGTTGATAATAGTATTTAATGAGCAATGAAATTAGTTGACACTATGTACAAAATGATCTTGATGTATTGATGTGTCTGTCAACCGAATTTAAGAATGGTGTACCTAGTAGAGTGAGCATTATCGATTCAAGATGTTTTGGAACAACATAAGCATGTGGGTAACATGTAACTGAAGTTACATGAAAGTAGATCATTGATTGTCACACACAGAAATGGAATAACAACTCAGACAATAAAATAATAGAAATTTTAGAAGAAAAAAGAAAATGGAGGTGAAAAATTAAGAGTACATACTTGGATTGAAGAGGTAGAAAATGAAAAAAGGGTGAACAGAGAATTGGGAAAAATTGACCATGAGGATTGAGGTGGTGGTGTCAGATGTGGATTTGCTGTGTTTCAGGGAAACCATAATAACAGAAAGCATAGTAGGAGAGAGAACACATTACGAGAGTTACGTAATGCTCCACATTCACCACTGATTAATCCAGCCTTAACTATAATATATCATTTTATATCAATTATAAAATTTTATATCTTTTAATATATATATATATATATATATATATATATATATAAACAAATAATTAAGATGACGAACCAATATTCACTTGAAAAATTTAATTAAAAATATCTATATTTATAAAATTAAAAACTTAAAATTAATTTAATTTTATTTATTTTTACATTAGAAAATAAACTCATGCTGAAAAAATTATAATAGTTTTGTATTAAACCAGTATGATCCCTTGATTCAATCACAATAACGAGCAGTCTTTCGTTAAAATAACTATTATACTTGTACGAGCCGATCAGTTTTGATACGACTTCTGAATTTATCAAGGAAGAAGTTCACTAGAAAAATACAAAGATCAATGAAATCTAAGTCCAATCACTCTCTATCCAAAATTTTAAGATAATATAAGTTGATGAAACTTGAACTTACACTTATATTCCTAATACTAAGTACATAACTTAAGCAACAACTAAATAAAATGTTTGTAACTAATAAAATGTTATTCAAAACATTCTTTTGCAAGTATTGTATTTGTTTAGGTTCATATGTATAAAACTTATATAATTAAGACCCTTCCAATTTGGTGATATTATATTAAATTTAAGATATAAAGTGTTAAATAATATATAGGCTATAAGAATAAAAAAGTATTTTTATCTTAAAACATATATCTTTTCCTTAAAATGGATATTTTACAAGAGTCTCGTATCAGACTAAAATTGTAACGAGGTCTTAAAATTCCCACGACAGCAAATATCTTCATGTGAAAAATTTCTTAATTTGAACAAATTAGACAGTAATAGAAGCAACATTAATTCCATTCCTGGGGCAAAACATCAATGGTACAAGTGGCAAACCTATGATTCGGGCCCACAATGACCGCATATTTAATCCTTAAGAAAGTTGGTATAATCTATGATGCGACAAGTGACGAAGTAGGTATCCTATCATACAGAACAACTTACAAATATTTGGAAATTAATAATTAAACCACAATTTTTAATATGGGCAGATCAACATATGGTGGATTTTTTTTCCCAAATTTATTAAAATGAATAAATTTTAAAAAAATAGTTATATTTCATTTCATTGTAAAAAAAATTGTTAAGTTGTGACAAGATTTTTCAATAAGGAAATCATATCAAGTTAAACTTGAATTTTAAATCTAAAGTCAATATGATAAAATGTTAAAAAATGAATTTTAAGTTTGTTTTTTTTTTAATTTGATAAAATTTTAATATTTTTAGATCAATATGGTACATTTTTTTTCCAAAATTATTACAATTAATAATTTTTAAAAAAAGTTATATTTGATTTCATTGTAAAAGAATTGTGTTAAGTTGTGATAAGATTTCTTTATAAGAAAACCATACTTTATGTTTAAGTTAATTCGATAAAATGTAAAGAATTAAATTTTAAATCTAATTCAATCTTATAAAATTGGCTTGTAATGTAAGATATGGATATACTTATATACTTTAAATTGATCTTATTTAATTAATATGAGATTTCCAACATAATTTATTTATTTTTATAATTTTATTATAAAAAAAATGTTAAATTGATATGATTTTTATGAAATTGATTCAATTTCAGTAACTTTTTTATTTTAATAATTTTTATTACAAAAAAGTTGTGTTAAATAATACAAATTTTATGAAATCATAATAATCTCAATAATTTATTTATTTATTTTTGTAATTTTTTATTATATTTTTTTGCCTTTTGGGTTCATTGGCAAATAATAATTGAAGTTACAAATGCATGTGAGTGCCTATGAAATGGCGAATGTTAAGAAAATCGTGAGATTGTTCTGCGTAGGTCACATGTGCGATGGCCCAAACCCACATGTGTCTTTCTTTGTTGCGATGTTCAACCTCCATTTTCTGACACCGCATAACGTGTGTTGGAAAAAAAATCTGAAGCCACTATTGTGTGTATTAAGCAACAGCCATGAAGTTCTGCAATCTAAGTACAAAAAAAAAAAAAACTAAGTCTTTCATGGTCCCTCAAGCTTTTACATAGTTGATGTGTACTTAATCTCCTACAAAAATTATTTCAAATATTTTACCTTTTGTCTCCTTTTTTAGTTTTTAAATACATTTATGTATGTTTCTTTATATACACACAATTTTACTCATTATTAATGTTTCGATTATGAGTTTTGAGATTGAAAACGATCCAAGCTTCCTATTTTCGTCTAGCTTTCGACGTTTTTCGGTAAACTTCGTCTCAAGCACTGAACGGGTGTGACTTGCAGGAAAACGCTCAAGTCAATGAGGTCATAAGAAAAGTAATTTGTATCTAATTGGATTCAAAAGTGTCTTACCTGACTGTCGAGTTTGTATTTATAGGTATTATGTCCAATAATTCACATTAATTACCAGTAACCATCATATCTTTTTTCGTAACATCCGTTCATTAAGGTCATTAATTACCTTTCAATACTCCTTCATTACTTAACTACGTATTCATCCCCTGAATTTCCGACTAGCTGATCCTTCGACACTTTTGTCTTCAGAATCGACCGACCCATCATCTCACCTACACTACAATTAAAATATAAAATAATACTTAAAAAAACTCATTAATCAAATTAGATGATGATTTTTGAAACCGGTTGAAAAATAATTATTTAACAACTTAAATAATAACAGTTTAATTAAATTCGTTTTATTTTAAATTTCCATAACATATATTATTAAAGGGAGTTACAAAATAAATGTATTTTTTCGAAGAAAGCATTGTTTTTCTAACAAAATCAATTAAATTCATAACATATATCTTACTCAATTTAGTGACATTTGACATATACATTTAAATTGATATTAAATGTCTTAGTAACTTAAAAATACATAAAAGAAATTGCATGATAAGGAAATTTACCCCAATCATAAAGATTGGGAGGAGAATATCACTAGTACACGAATACCTAACAAATTTTCAAACCTTGGCAAACTCTTAAATCCTAACACACAATGTATAAATTCACATTTAAGTATTTTTTTTCTTCTATTTAAAAAAAGCTTTTTCATCAAATGAAATTATGCATATTATTTGAACTATCAAATGATTATTTTTTATCACTTTTACACATACATACATACGACAAATTAGAAATGGTAATGTCGGTCAAGTTATATAAATCGATCTATTAACCAACTAAAAAATGAAGTAGGGAAAGATGAGTATTTTAATTTATTGGCTTATTTAAACCTATCCTACATAATCCTTAATCTGAGCAAGCTAATTAATCACAAGACGAATTATATTAGTTCACATAACCTCGCAATAAAAAACTAATTATATTTTAATTTATAAATTAGTTAATTTTATTTTTGAACTCGTACATCATATCTCTTGTTTTCATTTAATATTATTGATTTTTGAATCCTTGACAAATACATAAATTGTCTTTTGCTTAAAATGTGGAAGCATGAATCTTTTAGAATAATATAGTCTTTTTAACAAATCATATTTTTATTTTATTATTTATTAATATAAAAAGTTAATAAATGAAAGTTATTTAAATTAAAAGCAAAAACATTTTTAAATTATAAAAAAAACTAAATTAAAACGAGAAAGGAAAAAGTAGTTTATATAAAATATAAAATCCTTAATATATGGAGGGATCCCCGTGAGACCTTAAAGAGTGACACAACTTTTATATCTTTTTGGGTTCATATTTAAGTTATTAGCTAACCGACCATCACACATTCAGTGGTTGAATGATCCAAGAGCCACTAATTTATTACTCCTTTCTAACTAAAACTACTTATTTACACCCTTCATATAAATATTTAACAACCTAACATTCACTTTCACATCCTTACGTATGAAGTTAAAATTTTTGAAGGGTATCTCATGTTGACTAAAAAACAAGTAAAAATATGAATTATTGATATTTTTCTATTGCACTTAATCATAATTTAAATATTTTTTAAAAATAAAACCATCGATAAAAAATCTAAAGCAGACAATATCTCATGTATATAGAATGTATCATATGATATTACTCGGTGAACCGTGTTCATATTACACACATTAGTTTCACATCACTTTAAAGTCTTAGAAGTCGATGTTAAATATAGTTTACATATTTTTTGTAGTTTTCAATATATTTTATAAAAACATGACTGCATTAGACAAGACTTTAAAATGGAAAATATCTCAAATGTATGATTAATTATAACAATATTATTTAATGAACTTGGGATCAAAATAATTTAATTTTTATTTTTTAATATTTTGATTGTTTAATGACTTAAGACCTTATAAGTTTCATATCAACTAAATATGTTCACAATTTTTACTTGTAAACTAACTTTACAAAATTTAAACTTAAACTTAATTTCTTTAGGAAAATAAGATTTTGATACCAATTTTTTGACACCATTTTGACACTGCACACGTGTCAAAATGTGATTGGACGATTTCAAATTAGAAAAAAAAACTTTGATTTTTTCTTCCAAATATGCCTCTATTTCAGTTTTTTTTAATTTGAAACTGTCCAACCATATTTTGACACGTGTGCAATGTCAAAATAATGTCAAAAATTGGTGTCAAAATATCATCTTCCATTTCTTTAATGTAAAAGTTGATTTAAAATTGTTTAAAACCTTAATAGTCGTAGGTGAGTGCTCTTATAAATATATCTAACAACGTTAAAGAAAACAAAGAAACAATTCCCTTTCATCGAACATGGAGTTGCCTTAAATTGGCTCATAATCAAATTATTGCTTAATGAAATCTCAGATCACTGATTTTTACACAGGATAGTGTAGTTTTGCGGCCACATGCAGCAATGATAGGAACATAATATATCAGAAGATAATGATATAATTATAATTAATGTAATAATGGAAGGAAAGGGATGATGAGAAATGAAAATGTTGTAATGTAAAGGTTAATAATAATATTATGCAGTAAATGAAAATGGGTTGGTTGGTTCAGAGTGTGATGGTGTCATTATTGATATGGACAGAGACTTGTTGGATTCGTGATGACACCCTATCCCTGACCGCGACCTTTCCCTTTGCCCATGTCTGGGGTTTTCACATCTTCTGCTTTTTCTCCCTACATTTTCTTTTTTTCCTTTCTTCCTCCAAATTGCCCCTCCTCTTCCCTTTTATCACAATCCAACACTCTAAATAAACAAACTCCTCTTAAAATATCTATATATCATTCACAAACCCACTCATACAAATGTTTAGAATATAAACTCTATTGTATGATCGACTGATCTTTTATTGATCGATTTTGTTGATAGGACGATCAACAGTTTAAAAAGTGTTGAAAGATTGTTACGAATTCTAAATTTCTATAAACTGGACGTACGGCTTCTTAAATAGATTGTTCCATGATTTTATGCTAAAATATTAGCATTATAAATCCAACATATTTATATGTAAATGGAAGTGTTTGAAAAAAAGAGAAAAAACGAGAATTTTACAGAAAAGCGAAAATTGTAAATGAATTGAGGTGAAAGTTAAGTTTTAGTTCGAGCGGAAGTAAACTATATATATACAAGAAAGAAGGAAAACAAAAATAACAAATTATTCAAAAAATATATTATAACTATACAACCCAATGGTTTCCATGTTTTCGTAGTATAAAGTCGTTTGACAAATTCATGTCTATGATAGTTCGGTAGTCAACATTCATTTTGCCTTCATTCGTTCGCTAGTTTGGTAATCTTACTATTTCCAGTCGCTCGGTAATCTTCAGTCATTCGACTTTCAGTCATTCAGTAGCTTGGTAACTTTACTATTTGTCATTCGGTAGACTTTATCTTCCTTACCGCTCAACACGTTACTTTTTACTGTTCAGTAACACTGGAAAAAATAGATTTGTGAATATTTCTATTAGTAAAACATGTTTACAAATTTTTGTGTCTTTTTGAGTTATAATTATGTCTGTCTTCATTAAAAATTTATTTCAAAACTTATAAATACAAGATAAAATAAGAAAATAAGTGATTATATTTATTGTAAATTTAAAACTTTACTTGTTGAACGATCAAACACATATGTAATAACTTGAGTGTCCGAATATTTTTGGTAAATATCTACATCCTTCGCTAAGAGTTTGAGGCTTAAAACTGAGAATAACTTTATAACGTGTATGATGTTGGAGAATTGTCAAAAAATTATTAGGAAAAAGGAATTGTTAAAAAAATGTTACGAAAAGTTAATTACAATTCTCAATCCCACATCCAAAACATAAACCAAATTTTACACAAAATAAAACAAAAAATAAATATGAGTTTATCTACCTTTAAAATATTTTGATTGATTAGAAACTTTTTGAACACGAATATATCATGTTTATATAAACATCGAATCTATGACTTGACGAGCAAATGTGTTTTATTTTTTTCTACATGTGAAAGATATTTATATTTCTTTAATTTTGCGGTAACATAACTCATTTTATCACGGTGTTTTTACTCGAGTTCAAAGTCTTGGACTAATAAATGCTCATACTGTTTCATTTAATATTTGCGAGTTCATGCTGCTTATAAAATAAATTTTACATTAACTTTCTTAAGTATGTTACAAGTAACAAGAAAATTTAAATGATTAATTAAAAAGTTTTTATGATCAGTGTTACCGAACACGTGAAAACAAGACAAAGATCGAGTCAAAGTCAAAGTTTTGATGTGCAGTTAAATTTGAAGATACAGAGGAGTGTCATAATGGTAAATAAGACGAAGAGTGGGGGCTAGAAAGGAAACCAGACGGGAGACAATAGAGAGAGAGAGATATAGTGTTTGTGTTGTGGGTCCATTTTCTTTTCCTACACTGTACTCTGTCTTTTGTTTTTCATCTTCTCTTCTAATTTCATCATCTACTCTAATCTTATTATTATATGCACACGCTACTACGCTACACAACAAAACCTCACTCTCTCTTTCTCTTTCTCTCACACTCTTTCAGAACTCACTCACTCACTCATTCGCCTTCTGTTTCAGATCTGAAGCGACATAACCCTAAGCTTCAAGCGGTACGTATTCTTTTCTCTCGCCATCGTCTCTTGATCTTCGCATTCCCGAGATCTGCTTCTTTCTCGTTCCTCTTCATTCGATTCTTTCTCTCTCATCTTTCCTTTTCAATCTTTACATGTGACTTCACCCTCAGCTTCCCTTTCTTTCGTCATTTTCTTGTTACTTGTTGCTGATCGTTTGGTTAATTTAGCTTTCGTTTCGCTCACACTTTCCATTATGTTGTTATCGTTAGCTTAATTAGCTTGCCCTGCATTGGATTGTGCTATTTCGCATGTGATGGAAGGAACTCAATTTGTTTGGAGATTTTTTTTCCGCACTTTTTTTTTTGCCTTAAAATAATGATGTACCATTACTATTTATTTTCTTAAAAAGGACAATTTTTAATTATTGCTCTTATTTGTTTATAACCTTTTTGGCTTATTTTTCTGAAGATCGCTTCTTTAATTCGTTAGTTTAACTTTTGGGATGGGTGATTCGGGTTACTGGAATTAACATTGACCGCAATGGATTGTGGGTTTGCATTTATCGTGCTGCACTTGCATTTGCTTTCTTCTACACAGCACATGTCTGTTTCTCTCTTGATCTTCATAGAAGAGGTGTTTATCTATCTTTGATGGGAGGTGAAAATAATTTGTTGTTTAATTTTTTTATTTTTTTATTTTGGTGCAGGCGGCTAGGTTGCTTTGGAACATCAATGGCAGTGACAGAGGCTCAAAATCCTCTACTTGGGGAAAACACCTGTGGTTCCTTGTTAAAAAAGCTGCAGGTTACTATCTTCATTCAGATTTTCATTTTGGTCACTGAAATGAAAATGTGCACGGTCTCCAGAATAGTATTAGAGAATGTCTGTGAAAGATTGATTTTAAAGATTTCAGCTGTTTAAATTTCGGTTGTAAGTTTGGGACGGTGGCTAAAATTTGTAAAGAGTTTTTTCTCTAAAAAGTTAAGCTGATTTTATAATTCTGAAAAGTTGTAGCTCATGAATAAGGTAAAATATGTTTTTTTTTTTCCTAAAATTCCTAAACTATTAAATACGACCTCCAAAAGTTTTTCATATTATTTTGTTCCTTTAAAATTTAAACATATTTTTTTAGTTCTTGTGTGTAATGATAATAATAGATGGAAAACTTATGTGGATAACGATATGTTAGTTATATATTTACCAAAATTATTTTTAATGGAAAAATTCATATGTTAAAATTATCATTCACATAAGTCTTCTGTCTATTTTTGTTAGAAATAAAGACCTAAGAAATATATTTAAATTTTAGAAGGACGAAAATCATACGAAAAAAATTGTATACGGGTTTAATATGTTTGACGGGGATACCGAACACATTTTACCACTTACAAATATTTTCCAATAGTTTTTTCATTTTGTTTCACCTAGTTGAAATTGATTATTTTAAAACCCATTTTTCAGCAAACTTACCTAAATAGAAACTGTTTCTGTTTACAGTTGATTACGAAAATAATAGAATATACGTATAATTTAGACTATCTTTATTGGCTGTAGGAAATATGGGATGAGGTTGGTGAGAGTGATGAGCAACGAGACAAAATGCTTCTTCAGTTAGAACAGGAATGCTTGGATGTGTACAAGAGAAAGGTTGAGCAGGCTGCGAAGTCAAGGGCGCAGTTACTTCAAGCTTTGTCTGATGCTAAGCTTGAGCTTTCCAGTCTTCTATCAGCACTTGGAGAAAAGAGCTTTGCTGGAATTGTTAGTAACTACTCGACCATGTCTTATATTGGCAATAAACAACACATAAACTTCATATTTTACTTTTGTATTCTTATGCATAATTATTTTTCTTTCACAGCCTGAGAACCCTTCTGGAACTATCAAAGAACAGCTTGCAGCTATAGCACCTGTACTTGAACAGTTATGGCAACAAAAGGAAGAAAGAATTAAGGAGTTCTCTGATGTACAATCCCAGATCCAACAAATATGTGGAGAGATAGCTGGGAACTTAAACCTTAGTGATGCTTCGCCTGCAGTTGACGAGTCTGACCTCTCCCTCAAGAAATTAGATGAATATCAATCTGAGCTACAAGAACTTCAAAAGGAAAAGGTAACTCTTTTATAATGTGCAATAGCGATGTATCAGTTAGTCACAAATTGGGAAACCCCACCTGCTTTCGTTCACAAAACATGTCATTGAGAATTTTTTTTTCCATTGCGCTTTGTTTGGCAGAGTGAGAGATTGCACAAGGTTCTTGAATTTGTGAGTACTGTGCATGATCTATGTGCTGTCCTTGGCATGGACTTCTTCAGTACTGTAACGGAGGTACATCCAAGCCTAAATGATTCTACTGGTGTTCAATCCAAGAGCATAAGTAACGACACCCTAGCTAGGTTGGCCAAGACTGTCTTAACGCTGAAAGAAGATAAAAAACAGAGGCTGCAGAAGGTAATGCCTTTAGAACATTTTTTTGCTTAATTTTTATTTGGACAATGGCTGTTAACTATATTTCAATGTTAGTAATTTTGGTATATTTTAGCTATTTACTTGCTAATCATGTGTCTGTTTTCAAGAAATCACCATCAATTCCGACTTTGACACCCCAAATTGATATTGCCTTCGAATGTTTTGCATACATTTCTGGTTGACTTTTAATATAGTGCCATTTATTTTGACTTCGACCTGGATTTGTCTTGCAGCTTCAAGAATTAGCTTCTCAGTTGATCGATCTTTGGAATCTAATGGACACTCATCCAGAGGAAAGGAGTCTATTTGACCATGTTACCTGTAATATGTCAGCTTCTGTTGATGAAGTCACTGTCCCTGGTGCTCTTGCTTTGGATCTGATTGAGCAGGTGTTGAAGACCTTCTTTAAGATTACAGATTTGGACTCCAAATATGATATTAACTATTTTATTTTTCGTTAATGAAGGCTGAAGTGGAAGTTGAGAGACTTGATCAGCTGAAAGCCAGTAGGATGAAGGAAATTGCTTTCAAGAAGCAAACGGAGCTTGAAGAGATATTTGCCCGTGCTCATGTAGAAATAGACCCAGATGCTGCACGGGAGAAGATTATGGCATTGATTGATTCAGGAAACGTTGAACCAGCTGAATTACTGGCTGACATGGACAATCAGATAGCAAAAGCAAAAGAAGAAGCTTTAAGTCGAAAAGATATATTGGACAAGGTTGAAAAATGGATGTCAGCATGTGAAGAGGAGAGTTGGCTTGAAGACTATAATCGGGTATTTGTAATTTCCCTTCCTACATTTTTTCTTGTCGAGTCTGAATGATTGGTTGTGCAGTCTTGGTGAGATAGTGTATCTGGTCTGAATTGTGGTAACAGCAGTTGTAAATTGTTAGCTGGAGTCAATATTCATTCATCTTTATTGTATAATTTGCTTTCTCAGTTTCAGTAATTAGTTATTTCATAAGATAATTGAAATGTTTCATGCCTGTTTCAAAAAATAGGCAGATTTTAGCTCTAGCTTTGCTACGAGTTACGGTGATTACATAAAATGGTTGCATAATCTTTTCTCATTTGGATTACAATTTTTCTGACACAATTACACACCCTTGTAAAAACAGGATGATAACAGGTATAATGCAAGCAGAGGTGCACACTTAAACCTCAAACGTGCAGAGAAAGCTCGGATATTGGTCAACAAAATTCCAGGTATTTGCTGAAGAAATTACAACCATCATCAAATACTGTTATTATTTCAATCTGCTGTCAGTGCATGCAAGACAAACTTTACCACGTTATTGGAATAATTTTGTTTCTTTGGGTGAAATTGCAGCTTTGGTAGATACATTAGTTGCTAAAACTCGTGCATGGGAAGAAGATCATGGCATGTCATTCACATATGATGGCGTTCCTCTTCTTGCCATGTTAGATGAATATGCCATGCTCAGGCATGAACGGGAAGAGGAAAAACGGAGGATGAGGGTAAGTTTCACGAATAAGATGATTAGGATGACTCGTTGTCAGATTGATTTAAGCACTTGATAACAAGACTTCAACTCGGCGAGAACAAAAAAATATAACTATCAGCTTGGCCTATATCTGTTCACTATTCTATATTTGTTGAACATATTGTGGTATTCAGAAGTCGTAACATCTGCACTTTGCACTCTGTAGGATCAGAAAAAGCACCACGAGCAACGAAACACAGAACAAGAAGCCATCTTTGGTTCAAGACCCAGTCCTGGTAGACCAGTTAGTTCTGGTAAGGTAGGAGGTACTCGTGCTAATGGAGGAGCTAATGGTACACCAAACCGACGGCTGTCACTTAATGCTCATCAAAACGGAAGCAGGTCCACAACAAAAGATGGAAAAAAAGATATCAGACCAGTTGCTCCTGTGAATTATGTTGCCATATCAAAAGAAGATGCTGCTTCCCATGTTTCTGGTACCGAACCAATCCCGGCATCACCCTAATAACGAGATCTTCATTTTCAACCCTACAATTTCATCTTTGTAGCATGATCAAATACTAGTTACTGCTTTAGGAATTATAATATGGAGTGACAAGTAATTAGAGAGGAACTGTTTTGAGCTGTGTATGTTCAATTTGCCATTTGGAGGTTTTCTCAATACATGTGCCCTTTAATATGAAAATATAGTGCTAGTCTTGCCTTTCTCCAAACCCTGGCTCCTCCTCCTATTCATTGGTTTCTTTCACTTTCGTCTGAAACTGTGTTTGATATGCAGTCTACAGAAAGAATGAAAAAAAAAAAAAATGCTGAAGCAACAAATGGTTCTTTCTCACCCAATGCCTCTCCATCAGAATGAATGACAGAACATGATTCCAACCTGAGAGGATTACGTTTTTTTAATGTAACTTAGTGATGAAGTTAACATACATAATACTAGATTTTGGCATGAGAAAATTACTATTAAACTCCATGTTGTAGAAACATTAGCAAATGCAGATGAAGACATTCATTAAAATAATCCTGTAATTTTTATGTTTTTGTCATTTCACTTTTTGAAAATAAAAATGTTAAATAAAATTACTTTTATTAGATTAAAATGATTCAACACTGCATATCAAAATACCACAGCATTCACATTCTTTAAATTATGTATTAATTACCTAATTATTTTAAAAACTCGCTCGAATAAAAGCACTTACAATAATTTTTCTAAAATATTAGGTACCCACACTATGAGTGAGTGGCTTTATATCTGGTGATTTATTAGGAGAGTTTGAGGTATTTAGTTCACGAGGTCCCCCTCTACCTCATAGGCGATATTCCTATGATTTATCATTTTCTGCTGTTATATTCACATTTAATTGTCCAAAAGGTCAAGGTTGAAAATTCCAACCTGAATATAATCTTCTTAGATTCATTGCCACCTACTCCCTAAGATTTTCTTTTTCTTTTTTTTAATATGTGCAAGAGTTTTTTAAAGACTTTTTTTTAAGAAATAAAAAAGAGTTAAAATTGTCTTTCTCCAAGATAGACTAATTATGATTTTCTTTTCCAAGAAAATAGCAACTAATCTCTTATTATATATCATGCTTTTAACCTTTTCAATAGTATGTTTTGATTCCTAGTAGTAATAAACTCTTTATTCTCTCTTTTTAGGAGATCCATGTATTTTAAAAGATCATACTTTCTTATTTATAACTGAGAAACTCAATTGCTACTTTTGAGAACTTTGCCTTTACATTTACTCCTGAAAAATTGAATCAGTTACGAATTATTTCATAATTAACACTTTTGAATTGTCTTTTAAGTAATAATAATAATAATAATAATAATAATAAAGAAACTTACTAACATACAGGTGTTATTACCAAGATATTGAAAAGGGGGAATTTGAACTCACTCTTCTCATTCTTTAAAGTCTCTAAAAGTACCTACAAAAGAACCATCAAATAGTTGGATAAATCTTTGGAAGGTACTTTTTTTTTTTTTATATATAAGAATATGTTATTTAAATAAAAGAATTTGAAATTTTAAAAATATGATTTTTGTATTTAGCATTTATTTATTGTATGATAATTGAACCACATAAATCTATAACTTTTAAATTATTTTACCCAAATAAAACATTAAATAACTAAATATTCTAAAACGAAAAAAAAAACTAAATTTATTGTATTTAAATTTTACAAAATTCCCTTAAGAAAAATAAAACTAGGTATTAACTGGTATTAATATAACAACAACATAAATAAGACGTTGAAACATTTAGTGAAAGTCCTATTTAACCCTTTCAAACCTTTTATCGTAATAAAGTTCTTGTCTAACTGAATTTTCTCTCTAGCCACTTAAAATGATTATTGACTCCATTCACTAAAATTGAATTTGATTGAGAAAAAAAAATCATTTAATTTTTCAACTTAATTAACCGAATTCGCGAAATTGAATTTTATGGTTTTAAAAGTCAACCATTAAAGTTATATTTCGGCAAAGATTTTTTAAGCCAAATCTTAATTAAATAAAAATAACCAACATTAATATATTATATATCCGGTATTTTTTAGAACTTGATATTTTAACTAATAGCTTATTCGGTACTTTTCTTAACTGCTTAATCTCTATCAGTTTTTCTTTCTTAATAAGCAATAGTTGCTTCGGCGGGGAAAGACGGTCGAATACATAACACAAGCTTGGAATAAAGCCAACAAACGACGCCGTGTGGTTTCTAAGACCTTCTGCGTTTTGAATCTCTGGAAATTGAGATGGCCAACGAAAACGAACCTGCGAAGCTGCTGTTACCATATCTTCAACGCGCCGATGAATTGCAAAAGCACGAACCACTCGTCGCTTATTACTGTAATTCTCTTTTAACTTAACTTCTCTTTTCTTTTTTTTGGATCGATACCTGTTTTTCATTTTTTTCGAATTTTCTGTTTCTCTGATCTGAAATACTATAATCCATTCGTAAATTATTATGATTAAATTGTTTTTGATAAAATTAGGTCGATTATATGCGATGGAACGGGGGTTGAAGATTCCGCAAAGTGAGCGCACAAAGACCACTAATGCTCTTCTTGTCTCGCTCATGAAGCAGCTTGAGAAGGTTCTAGGTCAAACTTTGTTGATCCGTTTTACTGATTGTGATCACAATTAACCGAAACATAAGATTATCGGCAAATAACTGAACAAATAATAATCTGTGATATTTTAATTGATTTCGTGGAGCCCTAACTTTTATTTTGAAAAGATGAAGGAAATCTAATATAATCGGTTCATGTTAAATGAATGTGTTTTAATCTGAATAATAATGGATTATGATACTATGTCGTGTTTGTGTGGCAGCCTGCAGTTCCTTTGAAAGATGTTAGTGATTGAAATGTTTGATTGGGTACGTTTGTGATGTTTTTATTTACTAAATTGATATTTCCGAAATATGTTGTTTTTCCAGGATAAAAAGTCCATCCAGATAGGGCCTGAGGACAATCTATATCTCGAGGGTTTTGCTTTGAATGTGTTTGGAAAGGCAGACAAACAAGATCGTGCTGGAAGAGCAGATTTGTATGATAATATCACTCTTTATTTGTTCTTTTAAATGCTAGGATTGAAATAAATAAGCGTGTTTTAGCTTATATGTCGGTTTGTTTTGTTGCATCATTTTCGATTACTTTTATCTCAATTTTGTGTTGACGTTTAGAAGGGATTTTTGTATGTTCTTGTTCCTTTCTCTTGGACAAGATAGTAGCTCACTCTCTTTAAATACCAAGTATCTGTCTTTTGCCAATTGTTTGTCATTCCCTTCACATGTCGCATAACTATCTTGAGTGTTAGGATTTTTCATGTGATAAGTTTTTAACATATACTCTTTGACCTTTTACAGGAATACAGCGAAAACATTTTATGCTGCCAGCATCTTTTTTGAGATTCTTAATCAATTTGGAGCAGTTCAGCCTGATGTGCGTATTTCATGAATTGATCCTTCCCTTTCTATGAATGATTTTCACTGTGCATTTCTTGTTTGAAAACAATTTTCAGCTAGAATACAACTTCCTATATCTGTATGTTTAATGCTTACGAGTTTTTTTACAGCTGGAGCAGAAACAGAAATATGCAGTGTGGAAAGCAGCTGATATAAGAAAAGCTTTGAAAGAAGGAAGAAAGCCCACAGCTGGTCCGCCTGCTGGTGATGAGGATCTGTCAATTCCATTCAGTTCTTCAAGCGGTAGATATGTATGATTCAAAACTTAACGTGGTGTCTTAGTTTGATCAATTAGAAAAACAAACAAATTGATTAATGAACATAAACAATCAACTTTAAGCTGCTTATTCTTGCAGGACCCTGGGACTACTGAAACTACAGTTTCCAATCCTGGACCAGAATCTGATTCATCACCTAGTTATCATAATCCCGTCAATTACCAGAATCCAAACATTCATCCGGCTCCTAAATTTCATGATACTGTTAATGAACAGCATTCTGCAAATATTCCACCATCTATGCAATTTCATGACAGAGTAGATAACAACAAGCATTCTTCTGTTGTTTCTCCATCATCTCACTCTTATACACCTGGAGTTTATCCTTCCCAAGACTATCCTCCTCCTCCTCCACCTTCCCAAGACTATCATCCTCCTCCACCTTCCCAAGACTATCATCCTCCTCCACCTTCCCAAGACTTTCATTCTCCTCCACCTTCCCAGGATTATCATTCTCCTCCCCCTTCCCAGGACTATCATCCTCCACCACCTTCCCAAGATTATCATCCTCCACCGTCATCCCAAGATTACCATCCTCCACCTGCCAGATCAGAAAGTTCTTATCCCGAACATTACAACCATCAGCAATACTCATCGGAGAATTCACAGCATTTAGGGCCTAACTACCCTTCTCATGAAAATTCGTCATATTCCTATCCCCATTTTCAGTCTTATCCAAGTTTTTCAGAAAGCAGCATCCCATCAGTCCCATCAAACTATACTTATTATCAAGGGTCGGATGCTTCATATTCTTCCCAGTCAGCTCCGCTAACTACAAGCCATTCATCAAGTGCTCATCACAGCTCTAGCAGCAGGAATGGAACTATTGTGGAACCTAAATCAACTTCTCAGACATACCATTATGACAGTAACTACCAGCCAGCACCTGAAAAAATAGCAGAGGCACACAAGGCTGCAAGATTTGCTGTTGGAGCACTTGCATTTGATGATGTCTCAATTGCAGTAGACTACTTGAAGAAATCACTTGAGTTGCTGACAAATCCATCCGCTGGCCAGTAAAATTTATGTAAATTGAAATATTGATTTCGATGGTTTTTCTGCATATTATTTGGATGCCCTGTTTTGTATATTATATGCATCATGCACTTACAAGTGTGAAGAAATTAGGGAACATAACCTAAACGGAAATCATAAAATCAGCTGGGACTCTGCTGTCTTTCCCGTTTATCTGGTGGTAGTTATTGAGATTGGCTTGTTTGTCAAGGGACTGTGATACATACAAGATTTCTGCTTGATGAATTTGAGTTGTCTGTCTAGAACAATTCTCTTTTTCTTTTTTGGGGATTGCCTCCGAACTTAGATTAAGGTTCATATTCATCCATGGACCCTGAGGATTTGAATCTCAGCTGTTAAGTTCTTGAGTATATATTACAACTTTTGCTCAACAAGTTCCATTTCAGAGATTATGCAATCTTGAATGGCATAAAAATCTGACATTTTTTTAAAATAGCTGGGCAACATTTTATCGACAAAAATTGCCATATGAAATCTAAAGTTGAATAATTAACCAAATTGTACTTAGACCCCCACCCCCCC
>NC_028356.1:1358275-1393884 GCF_000741045.1 Vigna radiata var. radiata | reverse complement strand
AAGCAAGGAGCGTGTGTCGTTATTCTGAAAGTTAATTTGGGTAATAATCTGAAAAGATCAAGCATTGATATCGTCGTATGGCTGTGGAAATAAACGTTATTCCGTGAGGGCATTGGCAAGAGACTTGCCAATAAACGAAAATAACCATCGTATCCTTCACTCTGATAAAATCAGTTTCACTAAGCCTTCAACGCATGATCATCGTAGTGAACCTTATTTTTGTCATTTTATTGAAGTGTTTAAACAAAGAGATCCATAGAATGATTCGACTTCATTACTTCTCCGAAACATGTTTCACCTTTCAGATTTCTGTTGGGGAACAATGCTTTGAAACTGAGTTTCTGTGTCTGCTTCGTGCAAAAGAAAGCTGCAGCACATCTAACAGAGAAGAAGAAACAGCCCTTTTTATGGTCCAGAAAGCTGTAGTTGCCTGGCCTGACATTAGGATCTTTCTTACTCTGGAATTTAAAGGCTTTTTCCTCTGAGAACTTCACCCCTTTATCGGACAACTATTCTGCATCTTTGTTCTTTTGGTCTTCCATGTAATTGGATAACGGGCCACAAGCCCAACAGATGAGTGGTCCAGTGGTACGGAAAAGAAAAGCAAATACACACCCGTACGTCTTATGCTTCTATCTCACCACACTCTTTCTTTTTTTTTATTACAGAATGTTGGGCTTTAATTATTGTTTGGTGAACAAAAGAAGTATATTTTAAAGTTACTATTTCCATCGCGAAAAAAAAAAACTACATTTCCTCGGAGCTTTTAATTACAAGAAATTTTTAAAGCGGTAAATTGCAAAATAATCTAATTCAATCATAAACTGACACCGGAATGTTTTTTTTCCTATTGTTTTTTCTTTTTAAATTGTTTAAGGAACAAATAAATATAAATATAAACCAAAATTTAGAGAAATCATTGCAGCAACAAAAGAATATTACGAAATAAAATGGAATTGTCTAATTATTGTCCTGTTTCGAGATAGCTGCTGCGGGTCTAGGTGCTAAAAGCTTTAGTTACATAAGCCATAAGAGAAAAAAAAAAATTGATTTTTTGAATGCTTGTTTAGCCACGGGACTATTACTCAGTTCATGCTCTTTTTTTCTAATGTTTTTGCCCTATGGACCGGTTACAAACAAAGGAAAGAGCTCACTTTCAAACTGAATTTTCACGACACCTTTAGATTGGGTAGGGATAAAGTAATTAATATCAGTTGTTGATGGGAAAATTCACAGTTGATATTTAGATTTGGAATGATGTGGTGTCTTTGAATAATGCAAAATATTAAATTAGTTAAAAGGCACTTTCTTGGTCAATCCATTTGATATGGCAAACTGACAACTTTAGAGGAACAGTTAAGCAAAAAGCGTTCTTATTATTGAAGTCTCAGGCTTTTGCTTCATTGATACACACTGTTTGTCAGTCTTTCAATCTTGTCTTCACTCCAACATAGTTTAGGATGCTGTCTTGTCTTCAACTTGGATACTCATCCATATTATTCCTGCTCCAATTCTACAGCTACCCTTTTACCCTTTACGGTAGCAATTGGTAGATGCAACCAAGACACACAGTTCTTGTCTCAGCAATAACGTTAACTGCATTTCTTCAAGTTTACAAAAATCTTAAGGTGTTTATTGTTAAACATCCTTGCCTTCACCGCCAAACAAAATGTGCAATTAAACTAACACTTTTTTCTTCATTTTCTTACAAGACGACAAGACATGCATTCTATAATATGAACAGTGAACCACCACAATGCTCTATAATGCGTGTTCATGTAAGTGGCTGATTTATTCAGGTGTTATTCGTGCTTATTTGATACCTTATCTGTAAAACAGAAATTAACGTTATCCATTCAACAATGTTTCTAAGTTTCTTCTTGTTATTAACAAAGGTGGGTATGTACTGTTCTTAACTCTCGTAGAATACGTCTCAGCTGTCCTACATAATATGTTAAGCATGTGTTCATACCACAATCCTTGCCCTTCCCTTTTGCAAGTAAACGGCATGACAATTAACTGTTCATTCTGTTGTTCTGAGGCTTATTTTAGAAGTCAAAAATTGCCCAAGGAGGAGTCTTGCAATGGAAGGGTCGGTTTAATGGTATGGATTGTAGAAAATATCAAGCAAAATTACTTGCTGAGGAAGAAGAGAGTGCAAAAGAGGAATAAAGAAGGGGAGCAGCAGCAGCAGCAGAAAATGGGGAAGGAACTCACATTAGAGGAGTGGCTTCTACAATCACCAACTACACAAAATTACGGTAACTGCAATGGTGATCTTTGTGATTATAAACATCGTCCCAACAGTGATTATCCTTCGGTAGCCAGAGAAAGTACCTATTTTTCTAACTGTGGGGAATGTAGCTTGTCTTTGGAGCAACTCTTAAATGATGGTGATGTAGGGATTTTTTCTGTGGGCTACGGTATCTCTTTGGAGAATCTTTTGAAAGATGAAAAGGAAGATGAAAAAGAAATTGGGTTTAATTCATTGGCTAGTAGCCAAAGTAGTACGATCAGGAAAAGGGTGAGCTTTAGACTGCCAGAAGTGTCTGAGACTATTATTTTGGATCCATTAGAGAAGGATTTTAATGAATGCTAGTGTATTAGTTTCTTTCTTCAGTCTGTTTAATGTGAATTGTGAATTTACTAGAGTGGTGTGAGTACCCTATAGTTTTGTAAAGTATTTGGAGTGCATGAATAATGGATCAAAATCTCAAACTTGGTCAAGAATCCAAATTAGTGATCCACCTTAAATTTGATCAAGGTTCTAACTGGTCAAATAATATGTACATTGGTGTCTTAGTATTTGATTTCTATCTGCTTCCATTGTATAGAAAAGAGAGGAGCACAGGGTAATTTGAATTTGTTCCCCTTTTTCTGGAGCGGTTGATTCCAACAGAACTTTAGTGATTCTCTTTATGGGACATTGCAGTCTTTCTTTCTTCCATGTTGGATTGATTTTAGTGAGTTTCCAGTATCAGATGCTCAGAGATTCTAAGAACACTTTTCATTGATAATATCCTATTCTGTTCTTGCCTTCTGATTTTCTGTTTGCTTTAAACAGTCGTATTTCTGTTTGTCCTACCCTGAATTACTCTTTTCTTGGGTTGAGATTTTTCTTGGTTTTTTCTAACTAAACACGGATATGTCAGCTTTTGTTCTTCGTCATAACATAGCAGAAAATTTAGCAATACATGGTTGATATGGCTCAATAAATGGTAACATCTCGCTAATATTAAAAATGTGCTAGGAAAGGCAAAACTGAACAAAAAAAGCCGTCTTTCAATCTTTAAATTACAAAGGAACAGAAAAAACCATTTTTCTACCTATTTGATTGTCTTATGAAATACTAAATGAAGGTTTTAGATTGACTAGGACAAGGAAGAAAGGACAATTAATATGACTAAAAATGAAATAGCCTATCCAACAACCAGCTTGTTAGGTACAAGTTCCATTCATACAACTTTCACAAGATATGCACACTAATGTAGAGAGGAAAATTAGTTCAGAGGCAAGGGAACATAAGTCAGAAAGTGCATAATGCATGCCAAATAGCTAGAGTCAGCAATATGACAGACAAACAACACGCAAAAGAGGGAGAAAACAATAGGTTGGAAGTAGTCAACCTCTCTTTTTCTCTTTCTTTTGTGCATTCTGACTCCTCCAATGCGGTATCACAACACACAAAGAAAAAAGGGGGAGAGGGTGGTGGAGAAGAAGCCTTTGTCGTCTAGTTATCTTCTTCAAATAGGAACTTTTTTCTCAGTCTCTAAAGGAAAGGGATGCAACTATGTGAAAGAACTGTAGTTGCTCTAATAGCTCTTTGGCATGGCTTGTGGCTCTACGCTCCACTCTAAGAAAAAGTTCCTCACTTAGTTTGTCACCAATGTGGGCATCAACAAGAACTCCTGACACGGTCCTGCAGCTGTTGGCCAGAGCTCTTCCTACTTCACTTGCATCATCTGGTTGATTCACCACAAGTGGACTTCCTCCTTTGAATACTTCAAGCTTGTCTATGGTGAATGAACCATTCGCTTCAACCACCTCCTTGAAGTCTTGCAGGCTTGCTGCATAAACTGGAATGTTAAAACTGTCTCGTTTTTCTTGACTAATCAACCCCTGAAATCAAGAATTTAACTCAATAAATCAAGAATTCTGATAAGAACAGCAAGTTCTCACACGAATAATGTGTATGTCTGGTTTCAATATCAGTTATGTTTAACTAATTATTTATGTTTGGTTTCAGATTCAGAAAATCATTTCAGTCCTTAAATCCATTTTGAGTTGAAACAGTTTAAGTGCGTGATTGGATTAGATTCAATCTCTTCTTAAACTGATTCCAATTCCACGTTGAAAATGAAAACCACACACAGTTGCTTAGACTTTTTACAAAATGAAAATCCAAATACAACAATCTAGATAAAAATGAAAGATGCTGTTAAAAAGTATAATGTGAAAATGTCCTTAACTATATCAAGTGTTAAATTGGTAAATGAGATTTCTGTGTGATTTGTTTGAGTAACTGGACATTGTTCCAAGCACTAAACACGTCCTATCATGTAGGTGAGGTTATAATCTGAACTTCATTGATTACAGTTTTTGGAATTTGGAAGTGTAACATGGTAGAGAGGATAATTGTTAGAACAGAAGTGTTTGGCTTTGACTATGTTGAAAGACATTGTTGGGTCCCATGGAATATGATGGTTGTATGAAAACTGATGAGATGAATGCATATCCATTTTGTCTATAGCTTTAAGACATGATGATGTGATTCAGTGTTTGTTCTAAACTCTGGATATCCAAAGCCTAATTGGTGGTCAATATGATGGACCACAAGACAGACAGTGCCAGCAGGCAATTAATTATTATTTCTGCCGACATGATGATAAAGAAATGGATGGCTGGATGAATGAGGGGAGGCTAATCAACGGCTGGGACCAATCTGTTTGAAACTTGGGCAGTGAAAACTCATGATAAGTTGTGGTGATGCCTACAACACTTGAGCGTTGTGGTCTTTTAATCTCTACAGTGTCTGCAGGCACCCTTTTTGGTCTGCCAATGGCAAATAGAGGCTGTGTGAAGTGGGCAGGCACTGTTGACACAAGCATGCATAAAAATGTTTGTGATTATGATAATTACCTCTTGGACAAGATCATCCCAAGCATCCTGAAAGTGGGTCCCAAAAAGAAGGCCTGCCCCACCTTGGTCTGTAGGGTCCACTGAAGTTCTGGCCAAGCAAACTAAGAACATGGACCCCTCTCTCTTCATCTCCACTGACCTTGCCATCAGAAACCCTGCCAAATCTGTTTGGAATTGTTTCTTGTAAGCATTTGCTGTGCTCTCATCAGCACCATGGATAAACACTCTTCCTTTGTTGTATGCACTTGACCTTTTGTCCACAACACTTTCTGGCACCTGCATACTCAAACATATGCACTCTTATCAACAATAAAACTCTTTCTGATACATCTAGGTAGGCCTAACACTCAACTTTATTTAGCAGATTCAATTTCATGCAGTTCTACTTTTAGGCAGGAAATCAGAATATTTTGTATGGTAAAAAACATGTTAAGTAAATGTGTGTGAGCAGTAAATAAGCAGCAAAAATAGTAGACACTTTTACTGGGGGAATCCCAACTCCAATTGTGTGTCTTTTGGCGATCAAATTCTGTGTGGTGGCCCCATACATATTATTGAAATTTAAGATATATATGCATGAAAGTGGAATAACATTGGGTGCTTAATATGCATGCATTGGAAATTACTGTCCAAACACGTTACTTGTTTCCATGAAACATGGTTCCTTTTTTTCAACCCTATAGACTATGGCTTTGCTTCATTCACTTTTTGACCATAAATTATGACTTAGCCTTAAAATTAATCCTCGGGAAGAGGCAAATATCTCTTTCATTTTGTCATGGAAATTACATATTACATGACAGACTATAAGGAATAGAATCTTTGATTTTTTTTTTATGGGTAGGTTGGGGAGTGAATTATAATAAAAGACTATGTCAACAATATAAAAAGGGTTTATCAAATTAATGCTATATAGGCCAAAAGTTTTCAATAAATGTGAGTGATACCTTAAAGTTGAAATTCTAATTGAAAGGTTTAAAAAGATCTTGGACAATCTAATGATGAAAGATACACATAGAATTATTTGAAATGAATTATGATTTTGTGTAATAATTTAACCACTTCATTTGCAAAGAGAAATGAATAAATTAACTATTTCTTTTTAAAGTAGGAATGAAGGCATCCATTCAACTTTCTATTCACCCATAAAACAGAAAACTTACATTCAATTTGGAAAAAAATTAAATTTTCAGAATAAGGAAATAAAATATCATTTTTTTAAAATATTTGTACAAGAAAATCTATTACTTTATGATAAATGTAAATCTGTAAAAATAAGAAATTAAATTTAGATAAAAGTGACAGTTTTGAAAACTATTAATTGAAAACATAAAAGAAAGTCACAAAGAGTTGATACTTCCAATAAAAGATGCATATGAATACTTTTAATAGATGTATAGAATGATAATAATAATAATTATTATTATTATTATAACTGTAATGATACTTATCTTGAGTTTTTTGAAATCTACATGATATCTTTATTTATTAACCCCTTAGAAGTCATAGATATAAGGTGCTTTTCAGTGTATAATGTATGTTATGATAATGATGAAGAGTTATGTGAATTTTGGAAGGATAAAGGTGTAATTTACCCTAAAAACATACAATAATAATAAGTGTTGGTAATATTACCTGAGAAAGCCAGTGCAAAGAGAAAGCTGAGTGGAAAACATCCACAGACCTCGCCGGAAAAAGCCTCCGGTAGAAAGAACCGGGGACTCCGGCGGCGAAGTAAGAGCGGTGGTTGTCGGCGGCAAGGCATTCTTCCATGCTGACGCCATAGTTGGCGACAGGAGGAAGCAGCTGAAAGAGTGTGTTGAAGTCATTGCTAGGAAGGTCTGAGAAGAAAGCTGAAAACTCCGGTGGCTGCCACCCCAACGCCTCGTACCGTTTCATAACGTGCTTTATGATCACATCCACCACGTTTATGGTGTTGCTCCCACACGAACAGCCCAAGTCCACCACCACAAACGGCACCTCTCGTCCCTCAGCAAGCGCAACTCTGTCCAAAGTCTCTCTCAGAAGATGAAGCATCGACCTCGCATGTATGGCCTGCATGTTAATCAATGCATCTCATCTACTGTCACACCTTCATTCATTGTTTTTCTATATGCATAATCATGCATGTTTAGCTTTAGTATTTCTCATTGTCACCACCAAACATATGGGGTAGGGTACTGTTATTATTATGCATCACCATTATATATCTATATCTATATCTATATAATATATATGTAGCAGTTTGTTCTATTTATCAGAAAAAGTTAACAAGATTTATGGTACCTGAGCTTGGGAATTGTTGGCATAGCTGGCTTCTCCTTTGCCTCCTTTCATGCTGAGCAACCTTTCAAGTTCCATGTTGGAAACAACAACATTGTCTCCCATGGGAGCCATGATTCAGTGACTAGGTAGCTGTTGGATGAGATGAAAGAGTGAAAGAGAAACTGAGTGAGAAGAGACAAAAGAAAGAGTGTTTTGGAAAACTGAGAGGGTAGAGAGTTGGTATATATAGAGAAGGAAGTTGGCTTCTACTTGTTGTTATTATTATTATTTCAATGTATATTATGCTAACTTGTGCTGTTAGCTGGTAGATACAAATGGCAAGCAATCTGCTATTATTTGTTGTTATCATTATATATAAAGAAATTAGTTAACTATGCAATGGGAAAAGAAAACCAATAATAAAAAGAAACTCAGAAAAAGTTAAAAGCAGAGAATGTGGGCCTCTTGTGCAACACAGAAGGCCCAAAACTGGTGCAAGATCTTTGTATCAGAAGCTACATATATATGAATATAGCTTCTGTTTCTGAGTTCTGATATATACACAACAAAATTTATTGGAGAAACAACGGTTCATGTGGCCAAAAAGAATATATCTTAATGAGCAGTTCTTGGATTGAATAAAATCTAAGTAATAAATCTAATGTTAATAATATACAAATATATCTGACTGCATTAATTAGTCCTTATATCAGAATGTGATTACATTCTATTATCTGCAAAAGAAGCAGTAAATCATAAGTCAGTAATTGGTATGCAAAGTTTTCCATCATATACAGCCTTTTTCACCTATAAAAAACACAGATCAATGCATAATGATGCAAGTGATTAAGAGATTAGATTAAAATATAATGTTAGATTATTGAGTAATGATACGTATTTTAAGGAATCGATTAACCATATCTACATATATGGTGAAATAATGGTTCCTAAGGCTACGTAAGTTTCCTTTCACTTGCTTCGATATAAACAATAACAAGTTAAATTGATTACTCTTTACTAAGCAACTTTTGCAGTTTTATATTAGGTTTATTCTTGTGAGAAGATTGATTACTTTTGTCGGCTATTTAGGGCTTTATTATAAAATAAAAAGAGTCAAAGTAATCCATAAAAAGCCAAATCATGATTAATTATTTCATTATTAATTAAGTCATCACCCCAGAAATCAAGGTTCAACAGTTTGTACCTACCAAAACAAATTTTCTTAATAAAATTTTATAAAAAATTTATAAAAAAAAATCCAATAAAATATAAAAAATTCTAGTACTGTTATAATCAAATACATTAACCATTGTCGCCATGCTTCACTTTACTTTTGTATTGTGTTGAAAGAAATTTTAAGCCCTGAAATTGTGGCTAAAAATGGAGAGTTTTCAGATGCCCTTTTGAAATAAAAGAAAAAAATGAATGTTTTTGGTAAAGCATAATATAATACTTTTCAGAAAGCACAGTTCACATTGTCCTCAGAAATAGTCTTTAGTTGTTAAAAGGGGAAAAATGCAACAAGAAACATCAAAGCAGATACCCCAAAAATTCAGTGTTCCTTCCAAACTATACAAATCAATTTGGGAATGACATCTGTGTCCTCGTTAATTCCTTTTTTACATATATATGGTCAATAAAAGTAAACTATTTTGTTGATTATATACATATATTTTGCTTATAAACAGTCAAGTATTTCTATGTTATAGTCCATAATTTCTAAAATATGGTGAATTTAAATTTATTTCTAAAATGTCAATTTGAAGTTTGGATATAAAAAAAAATAAAGAGAAAAAGCAAGATAGAGTTTCTAGTTAAAAAATATTAAATACTTCAAATATGATAATCGAAATAAAAGAAGTCTTGTGACCTCTAACATGCATGATTTCATTTTATTATATGATGTGATCTAGAGCAACTAGTGCTATAACATAGACTGGTTTTTTAAAAATGTGAATCCACGTAGAATTCCATCAATAATGAAAGGAAACGTAAAGAATGAAAGCAAAAGTAAAAAAACTTTTTCGTAATTTAATTAATTATTGAACTATATATATAGATATATAGGACTAGGCTTTGAGACTTATTTTCACATATAGGTTGAATGATCCTAGGAGTGCATGTGCATGTAAAATTACGCAATCTCACTTTTAATTTTTCCCTACCAAATTCTAATTAATTAACTAACTGCATCAGTTTATTGGTCACAATATATACTTGTTTTTCTGTTAACAGTTTTGTAGGTTACACAAACCTATCATATTATATATATATTTATAGCCTTAGCTTCTTAAGATCATTTAAGAAAAGATATAATCAAAGTTCCACATACTCCAAATCTGAACTCCACAAATAAATTATGTCATTTTCACTCTCTTTTTACACATACACATATAGATATCCATATATATGTATGTATATGCATATAGTCCTGCATAACACGCCCCAAAAGGTGGTGAAAAAAGGTATATATACACATATAGATATATAGATATATCAGAATTTCTAAGGCTCTATTCTGAATCCATAAACATGGAATCTTTGTGATCTGACTTTGTTCTAATGGCCCCCTCTTCCTTTTTAGCTCCTTCTTAAAGCTCAAACCACCGTGATCAACGCCATTTACTTGAAATAATACCAAACAAATAATACTTTTTCTTAAAGCTCACAGAGCACATTTTATACTGGTTTTTTTAGCATTTGGTTATTCTGCATATTTGAACTGTTATTATTAAAATATTGTAAGTGTGTGTTGGTTTTACCAAATCTTCCAATGCATGTTCAATAGGATTTCACTCTCTCAAAAGGTTGGTCTTGCTCAATGGCTTAAAAATTATTGGCTTCTTCTCATTTGGATAAATTTAAAAATGCAGTTTACGTAAATCTAACACTTCTGATTCTCATGACAGAAAAAATTCACTTGATGGTATGCTAAAAAAACATTATGAACTAATCCCATTTTGACACTATTTTTCATTTTAGTGTCTGCATAAGAAATACATTTTGATTTGTTTCTGTGTTTATAACACGGTAAGATTGTTAATAATCTTTCAAACATGGATAGTTAATGTTTTTTAGTGTGTATAAATGTTAAAGCAGAAAATATATAAGATCTAAGTTTATAATTAACCTTTTTGGTGTTCATACTTTGATTGAACTATTTAGACTAGTGGGTCAGGAATTATCATGATAAGCCATTTTTTAAGAAACGAAAATAATTATGAGGTTGTAGAGACTACCTTTAGTTACTAAATAAGGTCATTGAAGAAAGGAGAAGGGAGACTTTTAGCCCTAAGAGAGATGTCAAAGACATGGTGGGATGGTCAAAGTTGGTAGTTATTTCCCTTTTGCATATATATATTATTCTGCAACACCTTCTCTGCATATACAGTTTTTCTTGTGTGGCCCTTATAATAAAGTAGAATAAAAGTTGAAGTGAGAATGCTTAACTATAAAAGAACAATGCGGTTGAACAAGTTGATTATACCTACGTATATGTATACTGTTATAAAATAACTTCTTTTTGCTGTAAAAAACATCTGTGGTTATAATTCTAGGTTAAGCTTGTGGTTCTTGTAATATATCTTTGTATTTATGTTCAAAACTACTGTTGTTAATTAACCAGAACAACAGGTTGATCAAAAACTATGAACAGAATCTTCTGGCTCCGTTTTGTCCACTATGAATTTCATCATTTTATAGTTCGGTCTACTACCACACTACAAAAGAGAAAAAGAGAACATGTTAGGTAAAAAAAACACATTCTGAAAAATCCAATGAGCGATAAAGTATAAGAACAATAATTAGTATATGTAATAAAATTTTGATGTAAAAATCAAATTTCTCTTTCCCATTCCCCATATAGCTATATAGGTATCTAGCTTTGCCATATTTTCTAAAAGAATGAAGCAACATGATGCATGTGGAAATTCTAAAGGAACAGTGATCTAAAATATATTTTTTGTGTAACTCTAGAAAGGAACAAGGACCCCAGAATTATTGAAGAATGGCAGTTACTGGTATCAAACTTTTCAGGCAAAATGCAACATAGAGCGGTTTGTGACGACAAAGAAGAACATAAAATATGTTTTTGTTTTCAGAAAAGGACATTTATTAGGTAGTATATGTAGGCTTTGCCTGTTTCTTGTATATCAACATTCATTGCGTTCATTTTTCTAGCAAGTGCTGATTGGCTAACAAAGTAGAAGTTAATAATCTTGAATTACGTTACGTGGTTTTTCACACCAATTAAGTTAGTTCAAACTGTGAAGAAAGAATAAGTAGTATGGTGCCAGAATTTGAGGTAAGCATCCACATGCCTATCGAGTATATAAAATTGCATAGGCTATTCACATGACATGACAGTGTATACTCATCAAGTTCATCATATGTTCATGAACAAGTTATAATTTGAACTTCCAAGTTCTTGATACTTTGCATATCAACACATAGTGCCTCGAATTCAATGATTTTCATTCGACTTGAAGGCATTAATTATTTGTCTTTACTAACAAACTTAGTTCACTGGGTAATGCTAGTTACATGGATTCATAAAATAATCCCAACTAACTCATTTTTTTAGTTGATCAATATACTTTAAAGTTAATGTCATTCATAATTAAAATCTGAAACCCTACTAAAACTAATGAACATTATTTATGGAGTTGGAGATAAACACAATATTTTTATATACATTGTAATATTATGTGAAATTTTATTGAGAGACTCCCCCTTTGATGCCTTTTTTTGGTACTTATTATATGAAGTGGAATCATTATCAAAATATAGAAATTATTGATTATGCAGAAAAAATAAAAAAATATTAAAATGTTTTTTAAGTGGTTATTAATAGAAGTATTTATTTATTAGGATATTTGTTGGTACTAGTTGGTTCATAAGCTGGATAGAGCCGACTAACATGATTTTGAGAAAGAGAAATTATGCGAGTTGGGTTGAGTTATTATATTTACAGGAAAAAATAATTTGAATAATACTAAATTCAATTAGTTATTTGTATCATCCTTTCATTTTCTGACACTCCTATCCCTTTCCCCACTTACTACTACTATTAGCCCTATTTCTCCATTTTTAGCCTCTTTCACGACAGTGCCCTCCATTCTCAACTCCCTCAACTATAATATCCACCAACGAGGTTTTTAATATTCAATATCTTTTTTTTTTAATTTAATTAGATTGTATTTAAGAGTATATTTCTTACACTTGATTATTGATTATCATATACATATATATAATAAGTTTGTTGGCTTTTATAATAATTATTTTACTTTGTTATAACTAAGATTACAAAAAAAAAAAAAAAATAGTTTAACTTCACTCTCAAGGCATATCAAGATTAGAGATCTGATTTTTCTTTGAACGTTGGACTGGGAATTTCTTCTGCTAGAAGACTAGAAGTACTGAATTTCTACCCTTCATGGTAGGTCAAAGACATTTTTTACAGTGCACATCTCTCTTTCTCCATTAATGGAAAAAAAGATGGAACAAGATCTGTAATAAAGGTGATCTCTTGCCTCTCCTCTTTTGCCAAGCGGAAGACATTCCCAGCAAGGGAACCAAACAAAGTATAAATGAAGTGAATTAAGAAATATCATCTACTTTTTAAGTGAACGATTACTTTACTAAAACAACAGTACCAACTAATGAATGAAATAAAACATATCACATAAACTCATGACAAAATACTATGCTCAGCCGGCAGAACCTGAATGAACGCCTTGGCGATAGCTAGAAAAATCATCAGTCGTCGCCAACGTGATATCCAATGGTTATGCATTTTAGAAGAAATGGCTTTTGTACAGATGAAGTATCTTACAATTCAGCATGCTAAGGAAACTACACTGATCTAAGTCAAAGATGATAATGTGATTATTGGGCCTAAAGAGCCTAATGCCCGAAAAAGAATTATACAGAATGAATATCTATCGGGAAAAAAACTATAAAAGCGAAAGCTAAAAAAACTAAGCAGTCCACACAGCTTCCTTCAGCTACATATTTTACATCAAATGCAATTCATGCAGAGATGGTAGAACATTCTAGTACGACGAGGCAAGTTGCTGCAATGCGCCTTATAATGGGTCTCACAGGAACATTAATGCATGCTCAATTACCCACCAATACAAGAAAACCCGCGTTCCAAAACCCCCAAAACACCTGCCTGCATCCAATGAAAAGCACATTGTCAAATATCATCACGGGAACTGGGACGGAGAGAATCAAGGGACTGCAATAATAAGACATTATCTTTGTTGAAATTATTAAAGCTCCCAAGTAGAACCTACATTTCACAAGACGTAATAAATGTTAACCAATAATAATGTATTTAAAAATTACGGTTTGATTGCAAATAAATCTAATTTGACTCGATGGGAAGGTAAGTAAAGCATGATGATTGCATAAGATTTGCTCATTCATTAAGATAACTTCCAATATTAAACATAAATATTAATATCACAGTATCGTAAAATGTCATGTCAGCATATCCATACTGACATTTTTTTATCAAATATTAGATGCCAGTTTAATTAGCCCAATTAAAATAGTGGAAATCAAATTGGTGAAAAAATGGGAAGACCAAATTTAAATTCTGATTACAAAAGAAAGACCAAATGTGCTAACAAGTATGTTACATTCTTCTTATAGTTCTCGTCATGGAAGGGTATCACTAACACACTTTCTAATTTACACCTTCTAACGCATTCTACTACCACTAAAATAGTTGGCTAATTTCAGATTCAAACTACTCGAAAATCCTATTGCTTATTACGGTTGTTATCCCAAATTTCCAATAAATTTCCCTTTTTTGTTGTTCCATCAATTTATTACATTAACAAATTTAGATTCTATGAATTTTCAGCATTATTTTTTAAATGGGAAAAACTATCAGGTATGCAAGACCAAGCTCAAGAAGTAAATTCAACCTGAATTCAGGAATATAACCCCCAAAATCCAAGGGTCCTAAGATTTTAAAATGGCACCCGATTTATTTTAAAGGCAAATAAATATCCATTAGAACAAACAAAGTTTAAGCCAACAATTTGGTAAGATAATGGATCAAATACTCACCACAAAATTGCAGTGTACGAATCATGGAACATATATGTTCATGACATTATCAACTGATTACAGGTTGAAATAACTTTTTGAATTCATCATAAAACCACCTGCGAAACAAGCCAGATCACTTAAGACACCTCAAAACAAAAAAAACCAGAAAAAAAAATCTACAAGGCAAAAATCTCAACACTGATTTTATTCAGATTTTGTCCAGATTGATTAACCGGCCGTTATATGAGGACAGTATAATAGTTTCAGTGCTAGTCCCAACATTTAAAATTTGAATTCAAAAGCAGAAGTCAAGCATCTAAAACACACACACCATGCAATAAAAAAGGACCAGAAATGCAAATAGAACAGCATTCATTTTCCTTCCAAACTAATGAATAAATTTCATCCGAACTTCGAATTAGAATTTTAATCCTAAATAGGTGACCATATCCACATAATAATATTTGGTAAAACATGGATTAATTGAATGCCAAATAAAAGTTTGCCTATATGCCAAATACGGCCTTGTAATGGGTATTCAAGATGAGTAGGTAAGGCTATTGTTATCAAAATTGGCTGTTACCAAGGCAATTAATAATGTACAATAGCAACAGAGAGCAGCCACGGGGCACACAGTGACATCCAGTATCTCTAAATAACAGTATAGTGGCACAATAGTGCTATTGAAAACTTCCTTGGATCCATGATCTTAATTCCATCCACTAGTGCAGTTGCTAGTCATGGCTGCAGCATCTTCTTGTCATCTTTAGCAAATCTCCAACCAATTGAACTTTTGAGTTAATATTAACGCATTTCTCATTTCGATTTGAATACAATTTGATTTTTCATACATACATACATATATCATATATTTCAACAACAGGTGACTTCCACAATTTGGAAACACATGATATGGCGGATTACTTCCTTTCCACAATTGATAACACTAGCAACATCGCTGCATGGAATTTTTGGGGTCACGGCCAAATTGCAAGCTTTTCACACGCAAAAACAGCATGATTGGAATGGGTTTCAAAAATCCAATTTTTCCCCAGCACTTGCGTCGAATAGAGAGAGAGGGTATTTTGGTTGAAAAAGACATTACATAAAACTACCCTGTCCACCCCCGAATTCAGCAGCATTGTCGCCAATACCCTCCTCCACTCTCTTCTCCCAAGACATCCTTTTCTCTTGCCTACTCACCTCTCACCAGAGAAGAGACGACCACTTCTCCAGCGAATTTAAGTAGAGAGCAGGATGCTCTTCTGTCTTGTCCACACTCCACCTGTTACCAAAGTAATTAATAGAGTGCAACAGTACCACAGAGAGGTCGCTGGGCGCTGCAGCCACATCAGAGTGGCATTTTGGGGTGTCAGAGCTGACAGCCGAATTGACAGCTTTTTCCCACAACCACAGCAATTATAACGAGTTTCAAAAATCTAATTTTGCCCCTCTACTGTTTTGGTGGGGGAGTCAGGGTGGAAATGATAATTGTAGACAAAACTAACCCCACCTCTTCAGCAGGAATTTCTAAAGGCATCCAATCTTTTGCCTGCCCATCCCACCAGAGATGTCTAGCGACAGAATTACATCTTCTCTCTTCCAAATATTTTGTCAGTCTTAGACTTCCTGTTGCTGTTTTCCGGCAAGCTTCTTCTGTTTCCATCCATCTTTTAATCACTCAGAATGTTTAAAGCTGTAAGATATACTGTTTCCTTCCCTCTAGAGCACTTTTCACCTTTATATAAGAAATTATTTATAAGTAAAGATTATATTTATGCATACAAATATATTTGAAATAGTGGCCATTCCACAATGTGTTATCCCACTATAGTGTATTTGGGGTTGGCAATAGATTGATTACTATAGCCTTTACTCTCACCGCATACACGCTGTGGTAGTCCAATGAGATGAGACCACAAGGGTTTTTCCATGAAAATGAAGGTAGTTTGTCTCCATCGCATGCATGAAAGTTCTTGTTTAAGATATCCTTCCAGGTTCAATGACAATTATACTGTCTGACATTCATTTTTTTTCCCAGGAAAAGTAATTACCAAACATTAAGCATTTGCTTTCTTGTTTTTTTCTATGAACCAAAAATTCATTAATTGAGATAAACTAGAATTAATAGTGTCAATCTATGTTATGTAAAAATTGGAACGAATGTATAGTAGAAAAACACAGCACATTCTTAATGATCAGGTATGTCCGCAAGCAGCATAAAAATGGGTTTCAATTTTCAATTTTTCACCATCTAAGTCTAAACGATAATTAAATCACCTATATTTCTCATTTCCCTGTTTTCTACAATTTTCTACCAAGAAAATGATAAATTGACTTCATATTTTATATTTGATGGTTACTTTACAAATACGAAAATTGTATAATATGAATGGAACAGACATATAGTAAAACAAAATGAAATGAAAACACTCTAGAATGATGGATGAATTTTAAAGAAACAAACCTGCAAAGGAAAATGGGCTGTATTCTAGTACTTTCCTCAATTCCTAACTGACATCGCCTGTCATTTTCTTGTTTAAATTTATCAGACGGGAGTACTTCACATGGACCTTGAATAGAGCTAGTCATTTCAGTTCTATCACTATTAGATTCATAAACCTTCAACAAAGAAAAATATCTATAAGAAAATATCCACACAATACATGATTAAGAATGGTGAAGAATGTCCAGGATGTGGAGAATTATCATTGATTGCAATATCAAACAAAATATTAATTAACTTTACAGGTTACAAGTTTAAACCGTTAAGTGCATGCAAAAGCCAGTGTAGCTTTAGATAAAATATATAAAAAACATGCTTAACATATCAATGACAAGCCTTAACACCAGCATGAATGCATTTATATTGATCTAAGAAAAAAATGTATAATTATAATTTCATATATAAAGATGTAAGTAGGTATGTGTAAAAAAAGTACCTCATTGACTTCAGATATACACGGATGACCAATATTCCCTGGCAAATCATCAGGAAAGTAGCACTTTGTTACCTTTACCCACTTTAACCCAGTTTTGCAATCTTCCCACATAGACTGAAAATAAAAATGGAATAAACTTCTTTGTTAAAGTTCTAAATATTTATAAAAAACTTATTTTGTTTACACAAGGGTGCAAATCAATCAAAACACAAGAAACAGGGAAGTACACTAAAACGTTTGTGGTATTCATATCTACTTAATTTTTCAGGTAAATTCCTGCAGGTTTGGTATAAGCAATGGCTGGCATACAATGGAAGGAAATAGTGATAATTTGCTTGCCTGGAGTTTAGAAGGAGCTAGTTTTCCATTGCTGGTAGGAAAAAGAGCATGACCCTGTAGCCTATACGTTACTCCATCAACACAACAAGATTGGTAAAAAATCTTTTCATCTACGAGTTGTACTACATCACCAATCCATTCTACAGCATGTGAACCATCTGATGATAATGCTGAGTTCTGTCTACCTTCAGTATTAGTTCCAGAAATTCCAACAATGTTTGCTAGTGCAGCATCTTTGTCATCACGCTTGATATCATAAGTTAAACTTTCCCCTTCAAGAGAGTCCTTTTGATTATTATTCATAATATTACTATCAATGCGTTTATCTAGTGATATTTCAGCATTGTCTTTTGACATTGTCTGTTCCACTTGAAAATTTTGAGATGATTGCATACTTTCACATTTAGCTGGCTCAGATAATTTAGGAAGAGACTCACAATCTGAAGTCTCTTTACTGGTCAAAACCTTAGAATTTATTTGTTTGGTAGAGCACTCACCTAGCATGCCAATAGAAGGAGTAGAGGCTGCACTAAGAGATTTCATAGAGTTGTTTGGATCAGGCTTCTTATCGATAGCTTCAATACTGGATGAAATGCCAATCCCTTGTATACCTTTGGTATCAGCAAACTTTGAGTAACATGGCACCTCAACATTGTGATTGCCACTGGCAACAGTTGGAACAGTGCTCCCATTTGTTACCATCTGCAGGACCTTTGGTTCTATGTTCTCTGCTTTATTCTCAGAACAAGCTTGAATACCACCAATATTAGAAGGCAATTTTGGTGGTGTGCTTGACGATCTCATGACACGGCCATACTTTGGCGGCAAAGGCTTTCCACCACTTAAACTCAAGCACCTCATACAGTGCCAATCCACTCTGTTATGAATTCCTCTCAAGACCGAGGGCTGCAAACACTTCAAGTGAAATCCCTTTTCACAAGCATCACAGAGAAGCACAGTATCAACCTCCTGAACACTGAGCTCACACACCTGACATGTCAAAGCCTTATTCATATAATCCCTTGATGGAGGAATCCAAGTGGGATGACTGGGAAGCTTTGGTTGTAACACTTTCTGGACAACCTTTGCAATATCAGTGTGACTGGGAATCAAAGGAGGCTGAACAATGTTCGTGGCCTGCAAAGGCTGGTGCACAGTAGACAAATTTACAGAAGCTGTTGGAGTTATAAACGGTCTAAAGCTCGGGTCTGTTGTTATTTGAGGCCCTGCCCTTGATACGGTTGTGTCCAATGTTCCTTCAACCTTCACAGAGGTAGTAGCAGGCACCTTGCTTTCTGATGCAGTTCTTGCTATTGAAGCAGCTTGAGTCGGTATAGACCATGCTGGAGCATTCACCAAAGGTTGGTTTGCTGATGAATTTGCTACAATTTAAAAGTCATAACATTAAGCTCTCAGCTTCAATTTCATGGCTAAAATACCATAAGATACACTTCTGTGCACATTATAGAGACACAATACACTACCAGCAAGCTAAGAAAAAAATAGCAAAAACTAAAAATAACTTAAAACCTTAATGCCAGCTTTTCACAAGTTACCAACAAATAATATAGACTTAAATGGAAAAAAGTAGAAATGAAGGAAATTCAATTTCACAGTCTTCAAAAACAAGGAAACAAAAACAACATATGCTTGTAGGTCATATCCATTCAATCAACTCAAAATAGACATTCACCAAGATATACACCAATTCGGTCAACTTTCAGGCTTCGCCATGCATCACTCCATGATTTAAAGAGGAGAAACTCCAGTAAATATATAACCATAAAACTACAGTATTTTCTTCAGCACGTTCGGTTAACGTTATGTATTGTATTGCTTCCCAGTAAAAAATCTAAATGTCTAATGTATTTCATCTATTATAGAATGAAAACATATTGCAATGTCTGTCATTCATCAATCGTAAATGTAACTCAACCAGTCCTTAAAATTTGGATCCAGTAAGGAGCTTCAGAAGACAATACCTTGGACTTGTAGCATATAAGAAGAAGACCCATTTGATCCTCCATCAACTTTGAACTGTGGATGTTCAGCTTTAGGCAATACTAAGGAAGATGAATTTCTCCCCAAGTGACCGCTAGGCATCACACCAGAAACCACAGGTGGTCTTACTTCATTGCCAGTTGACTGGTATTGCAATACTGCAGAAGATCCTGCAGAAACATGGGGAGGAATAGACACTACGGTACCCGTAGAAGGGATTGCTGGCTGGCTTGGTTTATCAGAAGCGAACATTCGAACATGTGATGGCACACGATTGTCAACAGGTCCACCAATGTTTGATTGTAAGGGTTGAGATGTATGTGTTGTAGAAGGTGCAGAAAACTTTTTTGCTTCCTCCATCTAGGAACCAAAATGGAAAAAAATAAAGACAAATAAGCGAAAATCTAATCAGAAGAAATGCAGAGTGCCATTCTTAGCATACACACTATAAGTCAAAAAATCTCTTGTGTGAGCAAATGAAAAAGAAAATACTTGTCGTATACAGTGTCCAAAATTTCAACAAACACAATGAAAGGCTCGGCAACAGAAAATTAACTGAAAAATAACCCACTACTAGCCAGGCCTAAGTGCATTAGTACACAATAATCTGCCCAAAGATTCCTCCACTAAGAAATACAAAATTTGAAAAAAAGTATCAGGTGAGTTTCACAGGACAGTGAACATGAAATTCTTAGTGTGTTCCGTTATGCGTTCGTTATGCTTATTTTTCACAACAATATTGAAACAAAACCATGTTTAGCCCCCATATCTTGAATATCTTGAATGTGACATCAAAAAGCTAATAGTCATTGCTTTCGCCCCCCAAGCGTGTTTTCTTGCTTTTCAACAAGCTTCCAAACACGCTAGCAGAAGCTATACATTTTTGCTTCTAACTTAAACGGACAGGATGCATATCCAAACACGCTGTTATCCTCATTTTCCTAACCAAGACACAATTCACAACCACAACGATAAACGCAATGTTACTTTCATAACTATCCAAAACAACCAAGACACACACACACGTGACATTTAAACTTCACTCGGTTGTTCTGCCATACAAAGTTCCAACACACAATTTCGCTAAATAACAAACAATTTAAAACGAAACGGAAGTAAATTGAGCAGAAAGAGAGGGTTTGTAGTTACCTTCCACTTAGCATGTGAATACCTCTCGGCAATAGACATCTTGGGAGTTCGAAACCCTAGCCTCTGGTCCTTAAGCTTGGAGTGCAATCCGAGATCCTCGATAACGGTTCCAATTGCTTCCCTGGCTACAATATCCTTGGGAGCCAAACCCTGGCAGAGGCTGGCGAGCTTAGCGCGCGCCTCTCTCATGAGCTCGACCTCAGCGTCGGAGGGCTTCCTCCCCGCACGCACGGAGGCCATGGTTGAGAGAACGAGAACAATCTCGGCCACTCTCTTCAATTCGGCGTCCTCGTCAACCTTGGGCTTCTTGGCGCAGCGCTGGTCAGAGTCCCCGTTCTGAAGCGGCAACGTCTGTTCCTCCGGTTTGGGATCGGGAACGAGCTCCTCCTCCGTCTCCATGGGAGGGAAACCCTAGAGAGAGAGGGGAGAGAGGAGAGGAGAGAGGGAGAGAGAGAGAATAGAATAGAAGAAAAGAGAAGAGAGGTTTGAATTGGAGGGGGCTAAGGCTAATTAAAATTTTGGCGGGTAAGTGTGTTGAGAGAGATGAAGGCGAGGTTTGGGTTTGGGTTTGGGTTTGCGTTGCGCGTGCGAGTAATTAGGTATTGAAGTGTATTGGGTGGGATGGGGTTAATAGTAGTGAGTTATCTTGAGAGAAAGAGAACGAGTTGAGTTCAATTGCTCACCAGAGCGATCCCTAGAGAGAGAAAGAGAGAGATAGACGCCCACGCTGAATACAAAGGGATTTTCTCCAATTACAAAACAAATAATAATCATATTAATTTTCTATTTATATTTTATCTCCTCCCCTCAACTCGTCCGCGACTCACCGAGTTTCTACCTTCCACGTTTTTTTAATGTGTCTTTTACATTGTATTGGATTAAGGTTTATTATTACATAATAACTAAAATTTATCATAGATAGATATTTTCTTTTAAAAAAAAATTAGTTCCTGAAATTTCTTTAAAAAAAATTTAGTCCTTCAAATTTTTAATAATATGATTTGGATCACTAAACACTAAACTTAAAGAGTTTTGAAAGCATTTAAAAATAGACACTCCCTCAAATTTAATACTTAAGGAGCAAAATCATTTGTTTTTTCTTAAAGAATTGATTTCTATATTTTTTTTTTTTAATTTGAAAGATCAAAATAAGATTCACTGAAAAACTCAAATATTCAACAAATAATTTAAACTTTTCTCGAAAAAAAAAACGTTATTTTAAATATATAAAAAATAATTTAAATCGAGATACAGGATTGTTTTATACCATTATTAATATCTTTAAAAAAATAAATTTTAATTAATAAATAGTGATAGAAATAAGTTGGCAGAGATAATTTCTTATGTCAAATACATCTATTAAAATTAATCAAATCATTATTGTAGTCCATTTGATCATTGAAAAATCCCACAAGGTTATGTAAGTTAAGGTTGGTCCATGGAACTGAAATTCTAAAATCTGTTCCTTTTTGTATAAGTCATATACGTGTCACGTTATAATCCATGTATACTATGATACTTAGGAATAGGTTGGGGTTTGAGTCAACTTGAAACTTAATTAGTTTGAACTAGAAATGACAAACTAAGATCTAGTTGAGTTTAGGATGAACATATTCTGCTCTTGATAAAGGTGAAGAATATCAGTCAAGAATGAACTGAAGAACTGTGAACGAAATATACAAACAAAAAAGTTAACATTATTTTCACAAATTTACACATAAAGAGCAATCTTTTTCAAGTAATCTTAAGGACAGAATGATTTACAAAGGTAAAATCAGCTACACCAGTGATGGAACACATAAAATACCAGAAGATGAGTAATGGACCTGCATGCATGTTTGTTCGTGAGGTTCACTCTTCACTGCCATCTTGACCAGTTTCTCATTACCTTTTGGCCACTTGGAACACAAGCAGACAAATATCTGAGAACATGTTTATGATACATATGCTGGTAGATGCTTGTGATGATAGTGTCCTAAGAAAGAAACATCACTGGACACAGTAATCCATGGGGGAGAATACAATATACGAGCATTCTCAAGAGCAAAATCATTAAGAATTGGCAGTGGAATTCCCCTCACTAACTGTGAGTTCAGGTATGGTATGAGAACGGTTTTGAGGACAGCTGATGTCACTGACTGCAAATGTTTACACAGTTATAGAGTAAGATTCATAACAATAAACTTGATATAAAATAACTAAGGTTTAACAATCATATATGTCAAAATTGAAATTGGAGTTAAATTTCATCTGATTAGAAGTTAAGGTGGTTTCAACAAATGCAAAAGGGCCACTAGAAGCCTAACTACAAGTATAGGTTGCAAGGTTTTTAGACCTATTACCCATCAAAAAGAGAGGAGTTCAAGAAGGGCATTGGAGAAAATTGTTAAAAGGATCTCAAGATGAATAAGATCTTAAAAGTTTTAATCTTTTAACATGTAGCTGATAAATGGGATAAGGCATTTTTTTGTTGTACAAGTTCATCCAATTTCACGTCAAAATACAAATCTACAATCTGAAAAGATTAATATATACATTCCAATTTACCTGAATCAGATTCAAGTGCAGTTTCCCTATTTTACTCCATTTCAAGTATGTCGAAAACTTTTTCAATTTAAGCCAACCAGCAAGATTGTTTCCTATGATCTCCGCAGCACAAGATGCACTCAAATCCTGTACCAATAACCATGTAGAAGCAGTTTATTATTTATGAGGGATGGCTGCTTAAACAGCGTAACCATCATAAAATTTTAAACTTTACACTTAGTATTGATTTTCGCTTGAGCTTACCACCGAGATGCATGCAACAGGTACGACTTCACCAGCTTCAAGAACATTAAGTATTATATCTATGGAAATTTGGACACCAACATCTTTGTTTGTCAGTTGTATATCCGGTGGAGAAGACACAAAGACATCAAGATTCATGTCATCGTTTGGATATTGCTTGTATAACTGAGGAATAAGGAATCTCCATTCAGCAGTATTCAGAAGGTTCTGATCAGGCAGTTCATCAACAGTCCATTTCAAAGTATCTGCCTGAGTGAGCATAAGAACAACATAAACCATCAAAACTATATGTCAGTTTATAATATCCATTTATTGGACAAAGCCAAGAATAAAAGACGTAAAAGACTTCAGAAACTTACAGTGAAGTAAACCAAGGAAGCGGATTTGAAAACATTTTCATGTAACGAAATTGTTATCATCTTTGGCGAAGAGTTGGCACGGGAAACAGAAACGTCTGAACCTCTGCGGTAACCTCGAGGTGACAAAATTTCATTCCTTCCTATGAATAAACCACTAATTTCTAATTCAATAGCAGAATCACTTAGCTCAGGATTGTTCACGAAAGAAACATTTAGAGCAGCTGTTTCGTCTATTGGGAAAGTCTTTGGAAGAGATTGTAATAAAACATCAAGAGTTGATATCCCCTCATTTATTTGATCAGAAACTGCCTCTTCAACTCCAGATGCTATACTTCCTGCAAAAGCATCTACTAGCCTGCAAGAAGATAGAAATTATTGGCATGATATCATCGAATGTTATACATATTAGGGTCTAGATACTAGCCAAGCTTCGGTTCTTTAGAAGAGACAACAATTGAGGAGGATATCAGAAAATTAGCTTTATATTCTCTAGAAAAGTTTTTGCAGCACAAGATAATGGAACACAGTTATCTGCACTCTCGGTTTCATGTCCCACCCTAAAGATTGAAATATAGCATAAGGGTTACATAGCTATTAGCCAAAGCCTCCCTATGGAATTGTAAAGCCTAAATCAGCAATAGAGGAAGATAACTCTGATAGAGCATGTTTAAGAGTTTGTAGTAATAAAAACCATTGCTTAAGAAGTTTCCTTACACTTGGTAAAGCCAAGCTGCTCCACCATGTAACTTTATGGATAAATCTCTAACATGGCATCCAGAATCCAGGAGAAGCAGCTTAAGAGTTCCTTCTTGATTCGTTAAATTCACAGTAAGTCCAACTTGCAAATCATTAACCTTCCAACATAGCACAGCACAACAGAATGATAAATATAACAGATTAAGCATGTACAAACAAAATTATTTGCGCAAAAAGTGCAGTACTGAGAAAGGTTTTAGGCTATCAGACACTGAAACACATGTCTTGTGAATGAAATTTCGGCCATAACCACAGCCAGCCGAACCGATTCTCATCAGAATAACCAACTTCAGGTTAGTTCAAGATCAAACTTTCTGAATTAGAGCACAATGCTATAAAGCAAATTATAAGCCGTGAAACAAATTGGTGCAACTCCAGAAAAAAAGGAAAATAATTTAATTTTACATAGTCAACCAATTAGAAACCATGGTTAATATAAAATTTAAATGGCTAGAAGTCAACCCTAACAATTTGTAATTCGGTAACACTTTACTCAGCCAGTGTGTATACAAAGTACTCCAAGATAAAGAGTGAATAATATTCTGGAATCTGGATTCAGACCTTTGCAGTTGCTGTTCCACTATCAGAAATTCCAATTGGGACTAACCAACTGCTGACAGAGTACCTCCACTTCAAACTCAAGTTAGCTGTGGCACCTGAAACAACAACAGCAATGCCTGTTTCTCCTGTATTAACAGATGAAGAATTTACTTGGATATCATTGATAGTGATTTCAGAGAGAACAACTCTGGCTTTTCCAACAAGAGGGACTTGAACAGTCTCCTCAATATCTGGCAATTGAGACAGAGTAATAGAGTCAACAGCTTGGTCTATCAGAATATCCTTGGCAAAATCGAGACCCTTATCAGATATGGTGATAGAGATGAACCCCTCTTCATGATGTTGAACACCACTCGTGGAGGATGAAAGGAGCAGAAGGAATAGAAGAAGGAAACAGGTTGAGGGTGTCATTCGAATTTTGCCGGTGGAGCCTTCTGAGGGATCGATCAAGCCAATATCATTATGCAGCCAAAGTTAACCTTGACTTCAGAACACAAGTTTTGACAAGATCAAGGTTAATTTTTCATGTTTATCCAGTGAAAAATGAAATCTTTAAACAGACCCATTAGATGAAACACTAAGGAAAAACGTCATAGCTTTTCTTACAATTTTATCTTTCGGATAATAATGAATTACAATATTATATTGGATAGGAGCTGAGTTGGTGAAATCAACGACCAGGAACAGCAACTGTGAAGGGAGATGTATCAGAAGTTGTTGTTTCGGAGTTTAGCTCAGATTGAATAATTATTATTGTTGTTAATAAGTTGACATGGAGCTGGCACAACCATCATCGTAGATTAACATAAGAGCAATGATTTCTTAGGTATTACTTTCTCGATCGCTTTATTATTCTAAGAAAGAAAAAATATCTTACTTTTTTATTTTAATTCTATACCATTTTTTTCCTTTGATCTCTATATTCATGTGTCGGATAGGATTTGAAGTATCTATCAATCAATTGTTTAACTTAATAACATGTGAACTCGTGACCCACGCGACTTATATTCTGATTTTAGAATTCTTAAAATGCATTTAACCTTTTCCTTTATTTTTTTCTGTTGGATAAACTGACACAGTTAAAAAGGAAAAATATTTAGTGACAATCATGCATAAAAATTATGAAAAGAAAGTTCTCTTGATAAGAATTTTTTTTTTATCATAAGCAATACTTTTAAACACTGGTTAATATTTGCTTTTATATGTTCTTAATATGGCATTTGTATTTGAAAATACCATATAGAGGACCATGGTTTTTCTTAAAATATATTATTTATTTTATTTTCAAGCATGCTTGAAAATAAATCTATCCATATGTAGCAGGAAGTGAGACAATTTATTAGATTGTTTAATACAGAAAAGAATGAAAAACAGAAGCTAACCCTTTTTCTTGATCAGTTGTATAAAAAGCAGAGGGAAATAAAAGTTTACTCTTTTTTTCGAGGAAGTATTTTTGACGCAGAAATTTTCAGATTTAGTGAGAATTTTTTTCATCTTACAATAATCGGAGTTTAAAATTTCCCGAGTGGTAATTTCGTTGATAATCTGAAAAATACTACCTTTGGCCTATTACTCACCCTTTGTCTCAGAGCTTTGGAACTCCCAATCATAAAATAAGAATACCAATAAATTTTACACACAATTTCACTAGAAAAAGGATCCTTTTCAGTAGCAAGTGAACCTTCAATATCAAATTCAAGCAAGGGAAGATTTTAGTACCAACCTCCAGGTGTAACATTAGCAACCCTGATAATCAAAAATCAACTAGTGGGTTTTTTTTTTCCACGGATTATATATTTGGAAAGTTAATTCCCAATATTCCCTGTTCCAATCCGATTCAATCCTTTGTAATCAAGTTTTCATATCATTTCCCTCTAAACCCTCTGTCCATCACAGCTTTGAATGAACAAAGGCAGTAATAACATATTGCAAATCACATACTAATTCACAATACTGCTATAACACTAAAGATGGGCGAAGCAGACCAATGGGATGCAGAATTCCTGCCAGCACAACCGATTTTCCCTTCATTGATTCCTCCCGAGTCAGAAATGATCTCCTTGATTCAAGTCTCCCAACACCAATATGACCATTTCGATAATGGAAAAAAAAATAACCCTTCATAGGAAGTAATCTGGTGCTGGTTTCTTTGCAGGTGTCCCTCTTGATTCCTACATTTCATCAAAATTTAAAAATCAATTTGGAAAATATTAGCACAATTACATTTTCATATCGACACAATATCCTACACTATCTTCATAAGTTAGTAAAGAACATGGAATACCAATTATTTGCTTAAACATGCAAAGATAGTGTAATCAAAACGAATACGCAAAAACAGAGAAGGATAAAAACAGTCATTCTCATAGTCCTGAACCCAATGCCATGAAAAGCACGTTCTTAACCACAAATGAATTTGACAATAGAGAGACTGATATTGCTACTACTTGAGAAAAATCGGTATATCTAAACAGGGAACTCACGATCACGATAAATATCAGGTAATTTTTTTGCCTACAAACCTGTGGAGCAGCTTCAAACACCCGGAACTGCTTATTCAGATTTCCATCCAACTCAAGAATTGCAGCTACATTACCACATCTATAACAAAGAAGAAAAATGTCTTACTAAAAACATCAGAACACAAATAAGAAAAAAACATTTTAATCCATTTTGTACCTGTAGCAATAATTTGGAGCCGACCAGACGGTAACTATCTGATTATTGAACATCCATTTATATCCTTCCATCACCAACTGATGAGCACGGCATATATAGTCAATGTTGTTTGAGTGGTTAAAGGAAGTAACAACACTGCCACCAAATAAGAAACCAGCACCACGGGGACTGAGACCCCATCCATCCACAATATCTTCTGGATCTGACCATAGTAGGTCACACATGGCACCGTCATGAGGTACCTCTTGCTTCCGATCAATAGTCCGTATCTATATATAAGTGATAAATAATGCATAAAATATTGCCAGTATACAATCTAAACAGAGACGGTAAAATTTATAACCTGATCCAGTGTTGAAATTGCAGGAGAAAGACCCCCATGAACACTGAAAATCTTGTTTTCAATTAAGGCCGACAAACTGCAGTTTATTGTTGTCAACATACAAAATCATCAGGGAAGGCACAAGTACACCAACTAAATCTGTAAAAGCAGTTAGGTTGTTTTATATCTTTTTTTTTGTTATTTCTGTGCACTGCGAACACTTAATTTGACACTTTTTCAACACTCTGAAGTCAGAAAGGTTGTTAAAATCGAAATTATATCTAGGGACGAGGGATGAAAGATCCTTTAACCATGTGATCGTACTAAGATCGTATAAAAAATATAGAAGCATAGTTTCTCATAAAAGTTGATAATGTAATTAATTAACGTGTAATTACCACAAGATTCAGGTAAGAGTTCAGATCCTTTATTTTGCAGTTATTGTATTATAAATGAAGGCCCAAATCAAGTCCAGTTCACGGGTTTTCTAAGCCAAGAAAGTAAGGAGAGAGAGGAGAAACACTCCAATGAGAAGTGGAGAACAGCAACACTCAACGCTAAATTCCTAGACACTACTACAGAGAGAGAGAGTCCAACCCAAGTCCAAATGGGTTCAAACAAGATAGGAGGACAAACAGAACAGGAGAACTAAGAAAAGCTGACTAGCAAGGTCAAATACAGAGAAAACAGGACAAGTTCTCAAATTTCAGCTTAACCAATTACCCAAGACAAAATAAACTTGAAATAGAGAATAAATGGCAGAGACAAGTTCCAAAAGGAAGAGAATTTGGTTGGAGTGTAACATAAAGAAGTGGAGGACATACTAGGGAAACATTATAATTTTTTAACACCAGGTCATAAAATCTAACCCACAACTTCTCAGATCTGCAACTCAAGGGATAGATAATTCCCCAATCTTTGAGCTAGCAGCATAATCCCTCTATCCAAGTCTACATCTGATCAAACACAGAATAGCCGTAAAACTCGATTATATGATTCTACAAGTAAAATTATTGGTTTAACAGCACTGCTCTCTCTGTGATTGAATTGAATACCATTATACAGTGTATGCAATTTACCTAATGATAAAAAGAGGTGATGAAAAAGGTGTACTGAAGAATTGCTAGCATTTTTTCTCTATATATCTAGACAAGTCTATCAGAATACTCAATCGATGGATATTAAGATCACCTGCTCAAACTTCTCTCCCTTTTAAAATACACAAAGAGAGGCCACACAAAGTTTCCTTCTCGTCTTAACCCAGCTCACGCAAACTAAAATCCATTTCCTTCTTAGAAAGGGTAATGTATTGCAAGTACTTTCAAACATGAATTGGCAGTTGCACGAATAATAAAGAAAAATAGTCCAAAAGAAGTTGCCCAGAAAATAATTTAAATTTTGCATAAAGACCGTCATACAGAATTTTACTTTTTAGAAAAAACATTTCAAATAAAACAAAACAGGCAGTCCCTGTACCCATAAAAGAAACAAACACTAAAAGTAACAAGAGAGCAATTAGCAAACCCATGGCATTGAAACCATTTCAGGAATTTTATAGCAAATCTAGCATTGTTACTCTCACTAGAAGTAGCTCCCAATGCAAGACTCAAATACAAAATCTTTATATCATGATGTCAATCTGCTTTAAGTCATCCACAGAAACTTATGTATAAAATATGGTTATATATTAGATGTTAGCAAACCTTAAGTAGTCGAATATATCAGTACAATATCTCCATACATTGACTGAACCATACTTTCGAAGGCACTCATCATAGAATCCATATACCTGTCAAGTGAAAGATGTTGAATGAGTTCTCCGGAGACAAAATGCTAAGAAAAATATTAATGTATTTTCCTAGTTTTCTTCGTAATGCTTATAAAAAGGGATTTATTTCTTTCCTCCACTTTATCTGATAGACAAACCTGAGTGATCTGACGGCTTTCATGGTTTCCCCTTATGAGTGTTATCCGATCTGGATACCTCACCTGATTGTATATCAATAATTAGTTACAACAATAATGAACAAAATGAAAGTAGTATCATTAGGAGCACAACAGAATGAATAGTTCAACACAACTGAAAAACCCAGTCGTCAAAACAAAAATAAAAAATAAAAAATCCCTTTATCTCTTTTTGTTTCTCTTTAGGTATTTTAAAAAATGATAAAAAACAATTCATCAAGAGACAAACAAACTAGAAAGAATGATAATGGCATATAGAAAAGAGCACAAGCTTAAAAGCAACACTAGACTCTTTGTATTATAGACAAAGTAATCCCTTGAGCAAGAAACTACAATGAGATGCAAATAAATTTATGTCTTGGCAAGAAAAGTAAAAAGACCAAACTGCTATTGCTAAGTAAAAACTCTACTATTTCATTCCATCCAACAAACAACAACCAAACGTGTAGACATGAAGAGCCTTTTGTTTTACTTTTTACTGACAAAATCTTAATCACAGACCAGATTAATAGCAAATCGCTAATAATAAAGCATCCTTAGGTAGATTTTTGCATTTCATTAATCACATCATCCCCCTACCCCACCCAAAAACTTGTACAGTTTCATTCTCCAACAATAGCACATTGTGTTCCCAAAACAGAAAAGGCTTTTTATAGTTCACTCAAACACAATATAAGCACTGTTCAACAAAACCAGCGGCTTGGAAGCCACAAGACCATCTATATTTCTGAGATAATCATTGAGCAGACTAACTGAAACATTTTTTAAATTGTTGGAAAGTGGCCCATAGCAGATCTAACGCACACGGAAACCATAGAATACAAACATAAACCATACAACACACTTCCAATAGCTTTACCATACCAAAAAAAAATAACAGACTATTACCTTAAGAGCGAGAAGAAGCAGAAATGTTTCAACCGAGTAAAATCCTCTATCAACAAAATCCCCAAGGAACAAATAGTTAGTCTTGGGGCAATCCCCTCCCACTTTGAAAAGCTCCTTCATGTCATAAAACTGACCGTGAATATCACCACATATCTGCACAAAGAATGACACGATCAACAAAACCAATCAGTGAAAAAAGTGAACAGGTCAAAACAAAGAGACAGTGCGCCCCCCATGACACACTGAACGCAAAAATAAAGCACAGAGCAATGAATTGTACGAACAGGTCAAAACAAAGAGAGAGGAAATCCACTAAATCCCCGGAAAGAGCGACACGTAAGCCTTGTTTCATCATTTCATACATGACATTTATAACAAGCCCTAGATAGGTCGAAGACCCAAGATAAGTAGTTATCAACTAACTAATTGTCTTAAACCAAAACCCGACGAAAAAACATGAGTAATTCTGTTACGTGTGAGCTGAAATCATACGAAAACAGCTCGTAAATCGATAATGAAAGGAAACCCAGAAGGCAGAAACCTAAGAAATGCAGAACAGGAGAATATTGAAGGAAAAGAAAAAGACGAGTAGAGTGACTAACGGTGACAGGAGCATCGACCCTTTGAACGTTGCTCTCTTCGACGAGGATTTCCATGGCTTTGAGGCAGAGAGCCTTCACTTCAGACTCCTTCAGAGGCTCACATCTCTTCAACTGCTCTATCTGCCTGTCCAAGTCTGTTGACATCTCTCTCCCTCTCTCTCTCTGCAACCCCTTCTTCCCCTCTCCGCTCTTCTGCTTCAAACTTTCTGCTTTTTGCAATCACCCTCTTTATTTTCCAAATTGTTCATTCACTCCCAAGTCCCAAATCTTTTGCTTTTCATTTTTTTATGCTCAATTTTGGACCAGATCTTTTTTCTCTATTCTATTTTTATTAAATCACAAGCTATCTCATTCCAAAACCAGCACTAATCTACAATAATCATATCTAATTTCCTACTTATCTCTCTTGACAGACATTTTTCCTTATACTTGAAATTGAAACCCTAATTTGTGTAAGAACCAATCAATATTTTTGAGGCAGTCACACACACAGCTTGATATTAAAACCCTAATTTATTTCTCTACTCTCCCCATAAATATTAGTTCATCCAACACTTACACTCTAAACTGTAACTCTAATCACATTAATCTGTATTGATAACAATGTTTTTGTGTTTCAACAAAAACAAAATAATTTTATAAATATATTTTTAAAATAGAAAATATAAAATAACTATTTCAATGAGTTCCTCCTTGTTTACTTTTTAAACTTGGTTTTCAATAACATCTAATGTAATAATATATTTATAGGAAAAATACTTTACATCAAAAAAACATTTATTTTAAAATGAAAAATTTGTTAGAATGATGAAGCTTTCTTTCAACATTAATTTGTTTTCTACACACAAATATATACAACTAAAAAGTTGAACTTTGATATGTAAAAGAAATGCTATGATCTAAATAAACATATAAATATTTACAATTATACATTTTGAAACATTAATTACACTAATAGCAATCCATACATGATAAAAATATATATTTAAAGAAAAGGTAAAGTATATTGTATATTTTTATTAAAAAAACTATATTTTTAATTATTAATTTCAGTGCTCAGTGTAGATTTTATGAATTTAGAAAAACTAGAATAGAGATAAGTGTTGGGAATGTGCAATGCTTATTCATATGCCTTATGACATAAATAATTATTTCTTTTATACGTAAAGAGTTAGGAAGCTTGACTGAGTAAAAAAAAAATAGCAGTAATACTTAATTCTCAAATATATAAATAATAATAATAATAATATAAAAAATAATAAAAAATGTTTAGTTGTCATATAAATGAACTCTTGAAATTGAGTCTGATAAAATTTGAATTTCTTATGACAAGTGAGACTAAAATAATATAGGAAAAGTTAGCACAAATGAAAATGAAAATGAAAGAAAAAAGGTCAATCATGGAATTAAATTATAGAATATACAGAAGGATTTTGTCTGTGGACATGACCCTCTCAGTGTACAAACATGAGTATAGAGAAAATGACAACACCATCAAATAATGATACAATAATTGCTAACAAAAGAATTATAAATCTTATATAATTACCTACATTTGAGGTAATCATATGTAATTGTTTTTTTAATTTTTTAATTCACTTTAATTTTGTGATAATCATATGTAATTGCTCCACGTAAAATCCAAAATTACTTTTGTGATTTAAATCTTAGTTTCATGTTAATGTAGTCATGACTCTTGTGTTAGTGTTAATGTAAGTTTTATTTTTCAATCTTTTCCAAATTATAAAAAAAAAAGTTCAAATATATGGTGAAAAAATTCACAGTGATAAATTCAATAAGAATCAGACAAACAGAATTCAAGCATTCATAGAAAGAAAAATAAAATTGAACTGAAATCATTAATTTATCAAAGGAAAATCTCAATCTAAAAAGGTTATAGAAAAAAAGTGCAAACGGAGAGAAATATATAATTATTAGGAATATAAGATAATTATGGAGGAAAATAATTATTTTGGAAAAATTATAATTTTTGTATGATATTTATTTTAAATCAATTGTGAAATATTATTCTTTTTAGAATTAAAAACTTCGGTTTTATTTTTAAAGGACATAAAAAATTAAAAGATTGAAGTAGTATTATTAAAAAGAATTATTTGATTGATAATTATGAGAGTCTTCATTCTCATACAGGACAAATATTGTTCAAAACTGAAGTTAACATCACTATAATTCATAGAAATATATGATAATTATTGAGGGAAATAATTATTTTAGAAAATATTACAATTTTCTTATGATATAGATTTTCAGTCAATTATAAGATATCATTTTTTTTAAAACTTAAAATTTCTATTGCAATTTTATTCTTAAAATACATATAACATTGAAAGATAAAAATAAAATTATTGGATACCCAAGTAAATCTTTAGTCTGTAGATAAAAAAACTTTTATCTTCACATCACATGACATAAATGTCCGAACCTCAAAATATAGTTAGTTTTCAAACTTTATGCGTGTGTTCCTTTGAAAAGAATACACTCTTCAGATGAATTTGAGACGATGGAATTGTAAAAGTGGAGATGTTCGCTTGAGATGATATGCGTTGATTTGCGAAGATAACAATCGGCTGATTTGCGGGATGGTAGTGTTAAAGTGATCTCGCTAATTTGAGAAGATTTAGCCTCTGTTCGTTTGTGTGGATGGTCCTGTTCACATAGATATGCAAAGATGGATTTGCCATTTACGTCGTGTTCTCTTCCGCTGATTTGTGATGATTTACGATGAAAGTAATCAGCCGATTTACGAAATATTACTGTTGAAGCCATCCCGCAAATATGAGAGGATTTGTGCGGATTGTGAGTGCAAAGACATATCTATCCCTGTACGAAAAATGGACTTCCAACANCAACATAAAAATGGACTTGCAGGTTGAAGGGNTGCGATTTCCAACATGAGCAACACAGTTCGACGAGGAAGAATGGTGTTCATGATGATGATGGAGTCCATGCAGCCAACCAAACGTGCAAGGAGTNATTAAAGAAGTGAAGAAGATTTGGTTGGAAAGGCCGAGGGCGTCTGGTTGAAGAGTTTCAAACCAGTGTATCCGGATACAAAGATGGCGTATCCAGATCCAGGTGCTTGAACAACTTGCATTAAGCACGTATCCTGATCCACTTTGGACGTATTCGGTTCCATCTTCTCCACCAACGTTCGGCTATGTGGTTCGAGGTGCTGGAAGGACTCCGATTGTCGTAGTTTCCGGTTCGGTGGTGGAAGGACTTCCAGGGATGGTGTGTGCGGGTTGATTGGGTGCTGTCGGCGTCGTTTCCGGTTCGGTGGTACGTGACTGGTGTTGACTGGTGTGGGCGCAGACGATGATGGAGGTTGGTCTGTGAGTGGTGTTCGGAGTGGTGTGTGACTGGTGTTGGCGACGGTGGCGGTGGCCTGCTAAAGTGATGATGATGGTTGCGCGATGGTGGATGGTGGTCTGCGAGGAAGAAGACTCGCGACGGCAATTTCGACTGGTGCTTGCTCACGGAAGATTGGGTGGTGGTGTGAAGCTTCGTGATGGTCGGCGAGCACGCCGGCGACGGTGGCTGGCAGCGGCTTGAAGGTTGACGGTGGTGGTTTTAGGGTGGCTGACGGCTATGGGTGTTGAACGGCGGCATGGTGGTGAGAAACATGGTCGCAGATGATGGAGGCGCTGTGCGACGGCTCGCTGGTGGTGCGCGATGTGGCTGCCATGGAGGAGGCGGCGGCTAGGGTTTGGCAAGAGAATTAGGGTTTCTGTTGGGCTTTAGTATTGGCCTGGTTTAGAACTGAGGG